>NC_056726.1:379648899-379741399 GCF_019279795.1 Protopterus annectens
ATCAACGTTCTAGGTTTATAAGAGCTGTATATACAATCTCCCCCTATTTTGCCCCCCCACCCCCATTATTTTAGACTTTGTCCAGATTTCTTGTGCTAAGAACTTGAAAGGTATGTTCTAGATACATTCTAGGACTTGGTAACAACCCCTGGGATAATGAAGAAAAAAAGTCTACAACAATAATATTGCATCAAGAAATCTTTGAGATGGGGGGGGGGGTCCCATGTCATACTATATAAAGTAAACCAACTCTACAACTTGGAAGATAACACCAGATTGAATAAGCAACAAATGTAAGATGTGCAGAAATAGAGTTATAGTTTGCTATTTTGTAGTTTGAGTAAGTAACTGAGTAATAAAGTTCTGTATTAATTGCAAAATATAATGTTCAATGTGACCTGAAGCCCTAAGTATGGTTAGCTGCAGTAGTCCAAATGAGACAGGACTAGGGTGTATATTGCCACAGAAAGGTCTTGTGGAAGGAGTAAATGCTTGATGCCAACATTTATTCCTTTAATGGAAGCAAGGTGATTTGAGAACATGAGAAATAGCGTCCCTCACTGCCAGGCTGTCATCAATATCCATACTAATATAATAATAATAATAATAATCCTGTTTGCGAAACAGGTAGGCCCGCTGGACAAATGGACCCTTTTCTTAGACGACCTGGGAGTGGGAGTAGTGTCTGGTTAGTTGCCTTGCTCATGTCACTATAGGTAAATGTAGGCTGAGGGAATAGAACCTTATACCACAGGAATTAACCTCTGCACCAACTGCCAGACAGCACTAGAAGCGACCTTATCAACAAAGAGCAGTTTATCTCCATGATAAGTAATGATGGGAGAATAGAACTGTAAATTTAGAATTACTTAGACTGTCAAGAAGAGCCACATCTGCTGTATAGGATGCACTGATCTCCAGCCCCAGCACAGGAGAAGCTTCAGTGACTTATGAGTGGAATGAAACAAATGACTGAGGATTAGTCTGATGTATAATGCAGACAAAAAAAAAAAGGCCAAGAAGTCACAAATGCTACAGATTTTAGCTAAAGTTAATTTTTATTTCAAGTAAGTCAGTAATGGCTAAGAAGACCAGAGAGTTATAATAAGAAACAGTTTCTGTTGTTTTGGTTATTCATTAGCTGGAGTTAAAATCTAAGCAAATAAACTAGTGTATGCTCAGTATAGTATGTTTATATTACCAAATAGTTGTATGCACAGTATGTGCATATGATCAAACAGATTTTGCAGCATAGCATCGCAGCTGACACTTTACAGACATCAGCTCAAAAAGTAAAATGACTTGTTTATTGTGCCATATTTGACAAATATTAGTTATATAACCACTTCAGGAAACAAGTATTATTGGTTGCTTAATAAGATCTGGAATATTACAAATAAGGCGTCAGATGTGTAAATTATTTAATCAAAGACCATGAAGTATGAAAAATGATAGAATACTGACATGGTATTGCAAATTCTACTTAGGGAACCAACAGTTACAAAAGACATAATGCATGCCTGGACAACTGGCGAGGAATGTAAGCTGCAGATGGGTTTGTGGAATGGCAGTGAGAGCAGTAGAAAAGGTAGATGCAAATGGCTGTTATATAAAGCAGGATTCATGGAGGTTAAATCCTGACCTTTTTGATGTGAAGTTAAGCAGATGGGTATTTCTGGAGTTGGCAGAGGTAAATTAGAGATGTGTGTGTTCTCAGCGAGAAAAAGGAGAATATGTGAAATATAAATGCCACACAATCACTCCGGGTAGTAAAATTAAATTAAGGCTCATTTAGGTAGACTTTAGCAAGTTGCATATTTTTCATATGCCAAAAGAGCTGGTGGCTCACCATGGGTATGGCTGATCAATCTGTTTCCATGTTGGGAAAGAAGATTTTTGCAATGCTCTTGGCCATAGCATATATAATTCTAATTTTGCTATGTTTTATGGGTAAGACTAATGAAAAAAGTAGTACAAAACAGGTACTGGTAAATTAGTAACAATCAAAGTATATATAAATGCACAGAGATGCACTTAAGCCAGCTGGTGCATTTCTAGCCATACGTCTCAACCGTACAAAATTCCTTAGTATTTTCCATTTTTGAGGAGCAAAATAATATGGTGTTATGAGTTCCAGAGTGGTCCCTTCAGATTTCAGTTTTTTTTTGTTTTATTTACATTTTTTAATGAATGCTGATGTCATCACACATTGCTGGTGTATTCTGCAATGCCATCAATGTGCACGGGCGTGTGTGATGACATCAGCATCTTGAGACAGTGTGGCAGTGCCTGACTGCTTTTTTTTTCCACCTCTAATTTTAAATTATTTACAAGCCAGACTGGCACATGGTAAATGCAGTAGAAAAGCATGTCGTGGATAGGCAATGTTCTTCTATAGGCATACCTCTTATCCTCTAAACATTTACAGACATAGGTATGTCCCTTAAAAGTCATAACAGGATCAGAAAGAGTAACACCACTTTGTTTTTCACAAAATAAGTTTGTCCTCTACTAGACTTCATATAGCAAGCGATAGGGAATCTTTGCACAAGCTTAGTTTGTCTTTATTTAATAAGGTGTGTCTGTTTAACCAGGCCTGACTTTATGGGGAACTCAAGATATGTGGGAGAAACAAAGGTAACTCTGATGATTAAAATTCTGCTTAATTAATAGCAGTTGAGAGGTATGTCTGTGGACATAAATCTAGTCTCGATGTCCGTGTGGCATAGATCAAGAAGTTGAGATCCCTCATAAAATCCTCCAAATCTAGTTATGAAAACAAAATTGCCAGTGATTCTAAAGACAACCACAAAGCATTCTATAGCTATGTCAAAAATCTCAATGGCAACACTCAGATCTGCTCTGAGTTACAGCACAATGACACTAAATATACAGAACCAACTGATATTGCCAGCATCCTGGCAGATAGAGTCAGTGCTAACTTTACCCCCCTATCACCCCCTAAATGGCCCATCTTTTATACCGGAAGAATGCAAAGTTCCTGTAATCATGGCTGCACAGGTAAAAACTTCACTCTCCAAAGCCAAGAACACAGCATCCATGGTACCTGACAACATCCCAGGCTGCCTTCTACATGAGCTACAGAATGAACTGACACCTCACCTAAGTACCATGTTTAATCATAGCCTCACCTCAGGCTTTGTGCCCATTGAATGGCGCACCTCGACAGTTATCCCACTCCACAAAGGGGGGGGGCCTCAACAGACCCTGGGAACTACCGCCCCATTAGCCTGACAAGCCTCATCTGCAAGGCTATGGAACGTATCATCATGGAACTCATAAACAAAGACATTGGAGATCTCCAAACTCTGGACTCCACACAGTTTGGGTTTGTAAAAGGCAGATCATGTCTCCTAAACCTGATAGACCTCTTTGAAGTAGTCACCAAAGCCATAGATGAGGGTAAGGTGGTTCGCACAGCCTATCTAGATCTCGCCAGGACGTTCAACACCATCCCCCACTCTGGAATTATACATAAACTCACTAAACTAGGTATAAATCCCTATGTCACAAGATGGGTTGCCAACTGGCTTACTGACAGAACCCACACTGTGAAAGTGGCAGACTCTAAATCAGACTTCAGACCAGTGACAAGTGGAGTACCACAGGGTTCAGTCCTGGGTCCTCTCCTGTTTGGTATCTACTTATCTGAAGTACAGGCTAACACAGAAGGTCTTTGGCTAACTAAATTTGCAGATGACTGCAAACTAGGAGCCATAATTGAAACTCCTAACGATGTGGACATCCGACAAATGGGCCTCACTGAGACAGATGCCTGGTGTCAAAGACATGGTCTCAAGCTCAATGCCAAAAAGTGCATTGTCATCCCCTTTGGTAAAAACTCTGTACCCATGAACTACCACATGGGCGGTAGTCTACTTTACACTGAAAGTGTGATGAGACCTTGGGACACAGGTGGACAGTAGTCTCTCCTTTGATAATCACATCGCCACAGTGGTCAGGAAATCCTTCTACATGGCACACCTCATCACAAAAGGTTTCTCATCCAGAAAAAAAGGGGTCATTGTTCCCCTCTACTCATCAATCGTTAGACCCATTATAGAGTACAACGCCCCTTTTGGTATGTACCTCACAAGACATCTACAACAACTGGAAAGGCCACAAAAATACCTCACAAAGATGATTACTGGCCTCAAACAGATGCCTTACGCAGACAGTCTCAAAAAACTCCAGCTTTACTCCGTCGCATATCAACTACTCAAAGGCGATCTCTGCCTAACATACAAAGCTATGTAAAACCCAGAGCTGTTGGACATGCTCCACTTAAAGAAATCCCAATCTCCCCGAGCTACATGCTCTAGGGACCTAAACCTTGTCATCACAATAAACAGAACATGCTGGAAGGATAGATTCCTGTCCCAGAGACTTCCCATACTCTGGAACAGACTATCTATCTTTGTCAAACAGAGCTCCTCATTAACACTATTCAAAAACAATCTTGATGATTGGATGGGTAATAAGAAATTCACCCCGGGGATCACTTCTGTGGTTCTGCTTGACAGGGGCACAGGAAAATAATTTTCTTGGGTGGCGAAAGCCAGGGTACCTTTTTGGCTAGGCTTGTATAGGCCCTAGGGCCAATAGCCTAGTACCTGCCTATGAAGAAATGAGCTGGAGATTGACAAGGATATCTAAGGAAGGAAACTCAGCCTTCCTCTTTGTGACAAACACTAACTAGCAATCTAGCATTTCAGCTCAGCATAATAGTCAGCGAGCAAATAAATGCTGTACAGTTGCTTCACTACTCAACTAACTTTTAAAAATATGTTCAATCCATAAAATGTTGCCTCTATACACTACATTATTTTCAACTGCTGCCTGTTACTGTGTGTGTGCAGGCTGTTTTACGGGCTTATTCTTCTCATGTCGACTCTTATTACCCACCTCGACAATTCTAAGCATCCTGCTCGCAGTGGACTTTAATTCATAATGTTTTACATGCTCAAAATGTGCTCATTTGAATGCACTGAATATGCTAACTACACTATTGCTTATGCATCTTACTAGTAATGTATTATGGCCCATAAACACCTGAAGAGACATGAAGAAATTAAGAATATATAGTACAATTTAAGGCTAAATTTGAAACCAGAAGTCTTAATCCTTATCCGGAGTCAAATTTACATGGCCAGCTAGGGTTACTGGGCACCACCCCCTGACCCTCCTCACTTCCCTAGTGTACTCTGGGTTTTCATTTTTTTTTAATTAATCACTTGTCTGCTGTTATGAAAAGGCAATGTAAAACCACTACAATTTATGATTCTTTCTTCTTTCTACTTCATTTAGCAAAATTATGTCATAGGCCAGCAGTTGGAGAGTTCTTTTTTTTTTCTATGGCTGTTCAATAATTTTGTTGCTGGTATCTAATGTTAGCAGTTACTGTTATGCATACTTAGACTTCCTGTGGAGCTGGTGGACTGCAGTGTAGTATTTGGACTACCTGTATTAGGGAGAACTAAAAAATTAGGGCACCAGTAGCCATTGGTTTGTTTTGTAACAATATATTGTTTTTGGAGCAGCTGATCAGGTAAGTGCTTTGGTTTATGTTCTGGGTTGTCGTTGTAGTGGATGTGGCTGGCATCTTTTAGTATAGAACTGTCATTCCATAATCCAAAGAGTTTAATGTAAGCTATGTACACTCATGTCTATCAACTGGTTCTCACTACGCTTCTCATTCTGAGTCTTACAAACTCTATATTACATGCAGTAAGGTCTGATATACATTAGAAATAGCCATGAAAAATAATATTGAGTCATGTCTACTCATCAGCAGAACTTTTTTGCAGCATGCATTAACAGTTTTTTAACCATGCTGTAAGCTCTGTAGTTAGTATTTAAGTAAGTGTCCCTGCGATATAGGGAAATATTGCCAGCCCAGCTATCTGGAATTTTGTAAGTAATTTTATGTCATTTGTGAATATTGATATGATTTGTACATAACTGTATGTTATGTACTGAGCTAAAATGTATTCACAGTGTACTCTGCTAGAGCATAAAGCGGTTAACTTGCAAAACTTAAGAATAGTTGAGGTTAACTTACTTTATAGCTGGACCATAAACAAGAGAAGTTATCTCTGTTTCAGTGTAGCAGACACAATGTCTAGAGATGGAAGTTTTTTGTACTGTCTTGGAGAAAATTTATTACTATGTTTAAAATGTAAAAGTGTTTTATTGTTTTACGACTTTCAAGATCTGAGCAAGCATCTGAGAGATATGTATTTTTAACACAGAGATGTTAAATTCTGTTAGTTTCTGGTTTAGCTTGGGAACTAAACTCAGGTGACAAAAAGTGATGTCATCCAAGCTAACCCAGCAGTAATATTTGATATTAATTTAAGAACTCTCTCAGAGAGAGAGACTGTGCATTTTGTATTTTGTCGTTGACCTGGAAACATCCACTCATCATCATCACCGTCTGCACTTGCCTTGCTGTAAGTAAGATTTAGGGCATAGTATCTCTTTTAGATATAGATAGCAATATAGTAAAGATTAGTTTAGATGTTTTCTGTATTTATTTGAAACTGTCCTGCAATGTTGTAAAATATTTCCTGTAATTTTTGAACTCTGAAGCTACTGTGTTGATTGACTGATTATTGTCTTCTTTTTATTAATTATTATTAAACCTATCTTTGTGGCTGATATTTGTGGGACATATTTAAGCTCTAAGAGTACTTGCATATGTATTTGCTGACACTGTTACAGGCCACTCCTAAATAGCCTTGCAGGTTTTGGTCAGACTACCATTTGGATAATAGTAACATTACACAGTAGGATTAGACACCATTTGTAAGGGCCTTATAGTAGCTGATAAGTAGGAGTTGGTGGCAGTGGAAACTACCTTATAGTCTGGGCAGAAGGGGGCATAGCTAGTAAACCTGTGCCAGCCTTCCACAGATGTGTGTGCTTGTATTTAAATCAAATCTCAGTGTGTGTGTCAGCTACTTGGGCAGGGACACAAAGCACTGGTTGGACAAAGACTGTGTTGGAGGCCTTGGCTTGGCCCCTCAGCTGAGATCTTATCCTTATAGCTTTGCCAGTGGGAAGTCTTGTTGGGGGATCTGGAAAAAGAGGGAGAAACCAGCCCCAGACTGACTGTGTGATCTCTCTGTGCTCTTAAGGGAAATTGCACTTTACTGTGTGTGTACTTGTCATCCTCCCAGTGTTTACGTCCCCTTGCTGTTGCCAGTGATGAGGATTGAGGCACCTTGATTACTGGGCCAGTGCAGGTGCGTCACATATTAACTGGTGGACACTGGTGGGATATCTACTTTACATATTAATTGGTTGACAGTGGTGCGATAGCCATGTCACATATTAATTGGCTTGTAGTGGTGTGGATATTTAATTTTTGTAGCCTGTGTATGTTGGTCACTGAAGGTGTTTGTACTCTCATTCAAGCATGAAGTGAACATTCAGAGTTTCATATCACAATTGTTTTATTTTTATTTTTTGTTTTTGTTAGCTTAGGGAGAGCAGGCAAGCATGTCAGCAGTGGAGTATGGCAAGCTGACAAGGAACCATTTGGCTGAAATGTGCCAGGCTAAAGGACTGGTGCATTCCAACCTGACTAAAGTAGACATGATTGCAGCTTTAGTCACAGCTGCATCACAGAATATTAACCAGGAGGCAACCAGGCTGGCCTTTGAGATGTACAACTCTCAGAAAATGGACAATTCAACCTTTCCACAGAGGACTTAAAAATCCATCTGGAGTTAGAGACTTGAACCGGAGCCCAGGCATTTGGAAATAGAAGCAGCAGAGAGAGTGAGAAATCTAGAGGTTGAGGAAAATGATAAACTGTGACATTTGAAGGCTGAGGAAAATGAGCAACTGTGACACCTGGAAGCTGAGAATGAGAGGCAGAGGCAACATGAAATGGAGATGCTGACTCTTCGCCAGAGTCATGGAGGTAATGGGGAAGGGAGTAACCAAACTGCAGAAGCAACAAAGGTCAGTAACTTTCTTCCACAATTTACAGAGGAGGATAATTTTGATACCCTTTCAAACATATGAATGAAGCTATTTAAACAGTATATTGCTGACCAAGGGTTCTGGGTACAGATCCTGACCCCCTTAGTCCATGATAAAGCTGTAACTGCTATTTTTAAATTGTCTGATACTGATTGCTTAAATTCTAACACAGTCAAAATGTGTTTGTTAGAATGCTTTACGTTAACAACTGAAGCTTATAGGAAAAGTTTCATGAGCATAGATGCAAGGCAGATGAAAATGTGTGTGAATATATTACTGAACTAAGCACTTATTTTCATAGGTGGGTGAATGGATGTCAGGTCATCACTTCTGAAGGGCTGGCAGACCTTTTGGTCAGAGAACAAGCCCTTGGCACTTTGCCTGAGGACATGAGAATCTGGTTAGCTGATAAACAATGCACTACTGCAGATGAGTTGGGGAAGAAGGGAGACCTATACCTAGCAAGCAGGGCACGACTGCACAGGAAAGGGTCACCCAGTGCTGCTCATGGGTCTAAGGGAACCCATGGTGGGCAACCCAGATTTCCCCAGCAAAGTCTGCCAGTAGCAGGGGAAGCCACTAGTCCAGGTACACTTCCAGGACCAAGCATTAAATGTTTTAAATGCAACCAATGGGGCCATGTAACATGTAGATGTCCACAGAGACAAGCTGGGGAACAAAAGGAGGGAGAACCATAAGTGGAAATGGCAAAATGCCAGCAGTAAGTTGTCTCAAGACAACAGGTGTACCAAACTACCATAAGAGTTGTATCCTATCTTAGTGGATGGGAAAGAGGCCACTGTTAAGAGAGACACAGCCTCTGACCTAACCATTGTGAAGCCTGCAATGGTTAAGGAGGAGTACTACTTTCTCCAGTCAGGGCGTTAGGAGGGACCCCATTCGAAGTACCTTTGGCTGGGGTTCACCCTGACTGGGAGGGTGGAAAAGGAAGCCTGCAAGTAGGTGTGTTTGAGGATATCCCTGCAGATGTCCTGATGGGGAATGATTTTGATAATGCAGTACCTTGTGTACATGCAGTTAGGCTTGGAGACAAACATGTGGGTCTAGTAGTCTGGGGGAGACCCAGAGATACCACACACTTGTAGCCAGGACTGGTTAGGTGGTTACTTCAGGGAGGGAGCTACCCTGTAGCAGTGAAACTGAAGGTGATCCACAGCTGCTTGTGGGTACTGATGTTCCCTTGGACAGAGTGACTGCAAGAGCAGAGGTGAGTAGTAGTAGTACCCAGGCTGACAGTGAGGCACTGTTGTCAGAGAATACCAGACTTCCTGTGGAAAGGGAGCTGGTAAGGGTTACAAGGAGAGAGCTGAGACAGGCTTAGCTCTCAGACCCTACATTACAAGGCCTGTGGGAGGTAGCTAGTGAGGCACCTGTTTCTCAAGGGAAGGGTAAATCTGTGTACTGCGACAAAGGATTACTGTATAGAGTGTGGACCCCTGAGGGTGGGCTGAAGGGTGAAAGAATACAGCAGTTGGTAGTGCCCAGAGCCTGTCATCTGGCACTTCTAGCCATAGCCCATGATATTCCCTTTGCAGGTCACATGGGCATAAAACGTACAAAGAGATGTATTATGCAGAACATTTATTGGCCTGGGATTTCTAGAGATGTAACAGAGTACTGCAAGACCTGTGAGCAGTGCCAAAAGGTAGGCAAGGCAGGAGACAAGGTGAAAGCTCCTTTAATGCCTTTGCCTGTGATTGAGGAGCCATTTCAGAGAGTAGCTATGGATATTGTAGGGCCTCTGAGTACCCCAAGTTCCACAAGGGGAAAAAGTATATCCTAGTGGTAGTAGAATATGCTACCAGATACCCTGAATCAGTGTCCCTATCCTGCATTGAGGCAGAAAAGGTGGCACATGCTTTGTTAGAGATTTTCAGCAGGGTAGGTTTCCCAAATGAAATACTGACCGATAGAGGTGCCAGTTTCAAGTCAGACTTGCTGAGTTGTCTGTAGAAGTTCTGTCGGGTGAAGCACCTAAAGACTGCACCCTACCATCCCCAGACTAATGGTCTTGTTGAGAGGTTAAACTCTACACTCAAGTCCATGCTATGGGCATTTGCAGACAAGTTCAAGAGGGAGTGGGATAAATATTTGCCCCTTCTGGGATTTGCTTACAGAGAGGTGCCCCAGGAATCCACATGTTTTTCACCCTTTGAGTTGCTGTACGGGCATAGGGTAAGGGGACCTCTAGATTTGATTTGAGATGAGTGGGAGGGTGAATCTCACAAGGAGTCTCTTGTGGCATATGTCCTAAACCTCAGGATAAGGCTCAGGGAACTCATGGTCTTGGCCCAGGCAAACCTGGCAGAAGCCCAACAGCAGAAAAAGGTCTGGTATGACAGGAATGGTCGAGCTAGAGAGTATGCTATAGTGCAGCAGGTAATGGTTCTCATTTCAGTCAGACACAACAAGCTGCAGGCAGCTTGGGAGGGACCCTGCAAGGTGGTGAGGAAGGTCAGTGATGTTAACTGCATGGTAGAACTGCTAAGCAGGAGGCAGGGGCAGAAACTGTACCATGTTAACATGATGAAACCTTACCATGATAGGGAGGCTGTTGTGCTGAGTATTTGAAGTGGATGGCAGGAGGAGTCTGAGGGAGATCTGGTGACTGATCTCCTCAGTGAGGCTTGGACTGACACCTCAGTAGATGCAGTAGCAATGTCCTAACAGCTATCCCCTACCCAGGTTTGAGAAATCCAAGCAGTGTTACAGGCGTTTGGGGGCATGTTCATTGGGAAACCAGGGTGCACCCACCTGGTGCAGCACTATGTAGATACAGGACCACAAAGGCCTATTAAGCAGGCCCCTTATAGGGTGTCTGATAGTCAAACAGACTCTGAAGAAGGAGATGCAGGAAATGTTGGATCTAGGGGTCATTTGGGAGTCCAGCAGTCCCCTGGGCCTCCCCAGTGGTGCTGGTACCAAAGAAGGATGGCAGCACCAGGTTCTATGTTTACTAAAATTAAATAATCACACAGAGTCAGATGCTTACCCCATAATTAGGACAGATTAAGCCCTAGAGCAGCTGGGTGGGGCTAAGTATCTTACCACTATTGATCTTACCAAGGGTTACTGGCAGGTGCCCTTGACTCTAAGTGCTAGAGAGAGGTCAGCCTTTGTGACTCCTTTTGGCTTATATGAGTTCACGAAGATGCCCTTTGGTATGAAAAATGCCCCAGCAACTTTCCAGAGGCTGGTAGCCATATCCTAGCTGTAGCAGGAGATTTTGCCCTTTTTTACCTAGATGATATTGCTATCTACAGCCTTTCCTGGCAAGAGCACCTTCAGCATGTCAGGGAGGTGCTGGGCAGACTACAGAGGGCAGGGCTGACCATTAATCCCAGTAAATGCCAGGTGGGTATGACAGAGATCTCCTACCTGGGACATAGAGTGGGGAGTGGTAAGATCAGGCCAGAATCTGCCAAAGTGGAAGTCATTCAGCCATGGCCTACCCCTGTTACCAAAACGTACGTGAGGGCATTCTTAGGGATAGTGGGGTACTACAGAAAGTTTGTCCCTGATTATAGTACCATATCTGCTCTCCTCACAGAACTGACAAGGAAAAACAAGCCAGATAAGGTAGCGTGGACCCCAGCATGTGAGCAGGCATTACAGAAGCTTAAAGGAGCTTTGGGAGGAGCCCCTGTGTTAGCCAGCCCAGATTACAGGAAAGAATTTGTTGTGCGGGTGAATCCTTCACACCATGGGTTGGAGGCTTTACTTAGCCAGGTTTCCTCGGGGTGGGGGGAGAAGAGCACCCAGTGGTATATCTCAGTCATAGGCTGCAACCCAGGAAAGAATGCTATGCAGCTGTAGAACAGGAATGCCTAGCCATAGGGTGGGCACTGCAGAAACTTCAGCCTTATCTGTATGGAAGGAAATTCACTGTAGTTACAGACCACAATATCTTAACATGGCTAAATCGAGCCAGCCAGCAAAATGTCAAGTTACTAAGTTGGTGCCTAGGGTTGCAAGCATATGATATGACAGTGCAGCACTGCAGTGGGGTTAGCAATGCCAACTCAGATGGGCTCTCAAGACTGGGAATAGGGTAAGGTATTCCCAGATAGGCTCAACCCTCTTATGCAGCGTTTCTCAAGGGTCACTTGGAAAACTAGGTTGAGTTTTGGGGGGGTGTGATAGAGGGAAATATTGCCAGCCCAGCTATCTGGAATTTTGTAAATAATTATATGGCATTTGTGAATATTGATATGATTTATACAGAACTGTATGTTATGTACTCAGCTAAAATGTATCTGCAGTGTACTCTACTAGAACATAAAAGGGCTAACTTGCAAAACATAAGAATAGTTGAGGTTAAGTTACTTTATAGCTGGGCCATAAACAAGAGAAATTATGTGTCAATTTCAGTGTAGCAAACAATTTCTAGAGCTAGAAGTTTATTGTATTGTCTTGGAGAAAAGTTATTACTCAGTCTAAAATGTAAAAGTGTTTTATTGTTTTACTACTTCCAAGATCTGAGCAAGCATCTGAGAGATATGTAATTTTAACACAGAGATGTTAAATTCTGTTAAGTTTCTAGTTTAGGTTGGGAACTAACAGGTGACAAAAAGTGATGTCATCCAAGCTAACCCAGCAGTAATATTTGATATTAATTTAAGAACTCTCTCAGAGAGAGAGAGAGAGACTGTGCATTTTGTATTTTGTCTGTGACCTGGAAACATCCACTCATCATCCAAACCATCTGAACTTGCCTTGCTGTAAGTAATATTTAGGGCATAGTATCTCTTTTAGACATAGATAAGAATATAGTAAAGATTAGTTTAGATGTTTTCTGTATTTACTTGAGACTCTCCTGTAGTGTTGTTGTAAAATATTTCTGTGATTTTGAACTCTGAATTTACTCTGTTGATTGACCGAGTATTGTCCTGTGCTTTTATTATTTATTATTAAATATATTTAAGCCTATCTTTGTGGCTGATATTTGTGAGACATACAGTACTTGCATATGTATTTGGTGACACTGTACATGCCACTCCTAAATAGCCTTCCAAGTCTTCGTCAGACTACCATTTGGATAATAGTAACATTACACAGTAGGATTGGACATTGTTTGTAAGGGCCTTATAGTAGCTGATAAGTAGGGGTTGGTGGCAGTGGAAACTACCTTATAGTCTGGGCAGAAGGGGGCTTAGTTAGTAAACCTGGGCCAACCTTCCACATGTGTGTGTGTGTGTGTGTGTGTGTGTTTGTATATGAATCAAATCTCAGCGTGTGTGTGTGTGTGTGTGTGTGTGTGTGTGTGTGTGTGTGTGTGTGTGTGTGTGTGTGTGTGTGTGTGTGTGTGTGTGTCAGCTACATGGGCAGGGACACGAAGCACTGATTGGACAGAGAGGGTGCTGGATGTCTTGGCTTGGCCCCTCAGCTGAGATCTTAACGCTATAGCTGTGCCAGTGTGGAGTCTTATTGGGGATCTGGAAAAAGAGGCAGAAACCAGCCTCAGACGGACTGTCATCTCTGTGTGCTCTTAAGGGAAATTGCACTTTACTGTGTGTGTACATCTCATCCTTCCAATGTTTACATCCCCTAGCTGTTGCCAATGGTGAGCAGTGAGGCTCCTTGATTACTGGGCCAGTGCAGGGTCATCACAGTCCCACATTATTCTTTTTCTTGTTTTGCTACACATTATTATCCGTAGTGCTCCTTGTTTAGCAGGTTTCATGTTTTGAAAATTGACAGCTGTGGTATAAACTGTCAAAATAAACCAAATGCAGAGTAGCACGCAAACGGAGCCCGGGACAAGCGTAAGTGAAACAAAAAGATAATAAAATCCAAATTGCATACGCGTTGTACCCAATGGCAATAAAACGTAGAAAACAATCCAACAAATGTTGTAGGAACAAATCGTTTCTAAAACAATCCTTGAAAGTCAATAAAATTATTTATTCACATAGATCACAAGTGAGCGCTTTCGCCAAGAGGCTTCTTCAGACTTATACATGTTCTATGGGTTCAAAAACATTTAAATAACCCTCCATAGATTACTATTGGTTACTTCATCTGCTCTTCAAACTCACATAAATATTTAAAGTGCAAGTGTCATAGACATAATGACAAGTGTATAAATACAAAACAAAACACACAACAAGAAATAAATCAGAACTAAAATCAATTAAAACATTACGAGCACTGAGTCTCGGACTTCATTTCTAGATGATAATAATTAACCGTGTTCTATATATCATGTTCTATACATATAGAACTACCTAGTCAATTACCCTGATATACTAAACACTAGAGAGTCTCCACATCATGTGAAAACAAAATTTCTAAAAGAGATTTCTAAAAAATGTGGACCCTATTCTCTGTGACATATTAAAATTAGGCTCACTGCTTAGAGATGTATACTAAAAGTATATAGTGATGTTATTGTCTTCACTTAGGTCTATAAATCCTCCTAGCCTTTAAAAATGGTTTAATGTGAATCTTGTCATTGAGACCTGGTGGTTCATCGGCTCTCCACCTTATGATCCACCTAGATTCACATTCCAGCGTTTTATTTATAAGGTCTCCACCTCTAAATTCTTGTGACAAGGATTGTATAGCATAAAATTTAAAAATGTGACCTATTCCTGTTTCCTTATAATGTCTTGCTAACGCATTCACTTCCGAGCCCACTCTAATGTTGTAATTATGTTCCCTGATGCGTTCTTTTAGGGTACGATTGGTTTTCCCTACGTCACTTGTGATCTATGTGAATAAATAATTTTATTGACTTTCAAGGATTGTTTTAGAAACGATTTGTTCCTACAACATTTGTTGGATTGTTTTCTACGTTTTATTGCCATTGGGTACAACGCGTATGCAATTTGGATTTTGTGGTATAAACTGTGTTCACTTTGTTGTCAGAAGCATATAGCTGAAGCACTGGAAAATGAAAGTAAATTGGCAAGTTGGTGGATGGAACTTAATTTACATTAAGAATTGCAATAAACGAGCACTTGCCTTGGAAGAGTGTGCTTTCTTTTTACAATAGTAGACTTTGCACTCGTGTTTGATCATTCCTTTTGTTCATAGTGCACTATCTCACATGCTGTCTAGCACCACTGTGCTGTACTTGTGCATGCTCTTAGGCATAAAGAACTCAAGAGACCCGAGCTTTGTAAACACATTCTCTATGTCTGATTCCATAACACACACAGTTTGCTAGCTGTTTCTGTTTCCCCAACATACTCAATTTACTGCCTATTTCAAGTTTGCTATGGTAGTAGTCCAGTTTGATATCTTTGTTTATTTTCATGGATTGCCATCCCTGGTTATAGTTTATAAGAATAATGGATACTTCAGGTTTGCTTGTGAATTTGAATTATCTTTACCACCATTTTCAAGGTAGCACAATTTATGCAAACATAAAGCAAGTTTCCAGAAAGTTTTACAAATGCATTGCAAATGTTTTTCTAAGTCTTCTTCAGGGGAGTTTAAATGTTGCTGCTTTTGGTATGGTCCTGTGTGTATCTGCTTTATGTTTTTTGCTTTTCTGTGTGTGGTGGGGGTCTTCTTCAGAGGAGTTTGACAGTTGTATTTGTACTGGTGTTTCAGTGTTTTGCAGTGGTTTCTCTGGCTGGGTGGGACATTTGCTGTCATTCATACCTCTCAATCTCTCAGAACAAGAAATCTGGACAGATCCAAAAATAATGGTGGGACAAAGTTCCAAAAATAGGGACAGATTTTAAATATTGCTCCTGTAAACTCAGATAGTTGCTAAAATAACAGGTTTTACATTATTATGTATTTTGTGAGTGATATGAAGTCTGAAATTCAAATGTCTGCCATTATTTGTTATTTAGTGACTTCAGTCTTCATGTTGGTATCTCACAAGTCCAATGGAATGGGTGGGATTACATGATTATGCATGCGAATGTTATGGTAATCAACATCCCGACTTTTGACCATTTGTACCTACTTTTCATGGGCCTTTGCCAGATTTTTGATGTTTCCAGGTTGAGAGGTATGTTTCGTAAGTTAGTGCTCCTTTTCCCTGCACCTAAAGTCCTTTCTACTGAGTTACTTCTCAGTGCTGATCTGATAATGAAGATAATCATATGGTCATCTGATACAACTCTGATTCATATCTCTGGCTCCTTCTTTCTAGGGCAAATATAAAGGTTAATTCATAAGTTAAAAGATGAATTAAAGGGAAAACTGTTATGAGAATAGTGTTAAAGCACAAGTGCCAGAGTGAAATTTTTTCCAGTAGAATAAATTCCGGCATTACTTTTAAGCAAGCTGGGGCAGAAAGTATATTTGTGTTCTGTAAAATTATTTCAGATGTCATGCAATAACTACTTATTGCAGCTCTAGATAAGAACCCACAGCTCTGGATTGCTGTATACAAACAGGATTGTTGAACATTGCTTGACTATAACAGGATATAGAAACTAATAAAACAAAGGAACAGACTGGGAAATGAGGTGGAAAAAAAGAAAAACACAAATCCAAAAAACAAGAAAATTCCACCTCACCATGTGGCAAACCAACTCCAGAAAGGGAGTAATCACTTTTCATGTATCAAGTGGTTTTAATGCACTTGATACGTAAAAAGTGATTATTTCTTGTCTGGAGTTGGTTTGCCATGTGGTGAGAGAGAATTTTGCTGTTTCTGGATTTGTGAGGATATAGAAACTTGCAGATAGTCGACCATTGTGATTTGATCCTTTTTTATTATTACAAATTCTGTATGAACATAACAGTCAGATGTATAGACTGTGGGAATGTGAAAGGTAACTGTTATGGCACGAGAAATTTTTAGAAATGTAACCATCTGTGCTGTCATTTCTGTGATGATTACATGATGTAACAGTCAGATGAAACACTGCTGGTTTTGTTTTTTGTATATATATATATATATATATATATATATATATATATATATATATATATATATATATATATATATATATATATTAGCTTTATAGTCTGCCATGTTGGGCACATTTTGTGTAATCTCAGTAAAATGCTAAATCCTATTCAGAATAAAGTCTGTTGCTACAACATAATTTATGTCTCCAGTATATTATTTGAGATGGAATGTAGTCAGACCTTTAAACAAACCTGTAGTCTTAATAAGTCTGTGCAATGGCAGCATATAGAGAGAATAACAAGGGACCTAGAATGAGTCTTTAAGGGACAGTGGAATAATACAAGGAACAATTTGCTGGGTGTGTCCAGAGAAGTAGAAACTAAACCAACCTAGGAGAGCACACCATGGTACTATAGGATTTTGTGGTCCACAATATCAAATACCGAAGACAGATCCAAGAAGATCAGGATAGAAAAGTCACATTGATCTCTTGCATTATAAGGTCTTTCATGAGCATGCTAGTACTATTTCAGTACTAGGCGTACTGTTGAAACCAGACTGAAATAGATTACAAACTGAAGGACTGAGTCAAACTTTCTCAGTAGCATTTCCAGTAAAATGAAAGTTCATATTAGGTTATGTACTCATGCAGTTGCTGTAAAGGGGGTGTCTTTATTTATTTATCCTTTGTTGACCATTTTAGTCCCACTAGGCTAATGGTCTCTTTTTAGAGTAGACCTGAGGTGGAAGTTTTGCTACTAGGGGAACATTGGCCAAGGCATCAGGGAACTTCCCCTACACTTCTGTGTACAGGAAACACATTTTGGTGTTACACTTCCTGTCTTCTGATCTGGGCACGTAGGCTGCTCGAAGAAGCAGGAAGCTGAAAATCGAACGTGGAGGTCGGAGAAGGTGTTTTGCAGGTGTTGGGAATGAGTGGAGCTGTTAGTCAAACAGCAGAGAAGTCAAACATTGTAAAAGATGAATTTGGTGATAAGTGGAGAGGGGATGAAACAAAAAGCAGGAGAGCCTGTTAAAAGGCAAGAAGTGGCTGAAGTAAACATTATAGACTCGGAGGAATTATTTCAGAAAAATCTGTTTGTAACCAAACGTGCAACACAAGAATGTATTGTTACAACCCTCCAGTCGATGGGATTGTGGGATGTATATTTAAAAGAACTGTTGAGCAGAGTGAACCAGAAAGCAAAAAGGCAGTGTCGTGTGGTGAAATAATGAACAGAATACAAGAGGACAAAGTACAAAAAATAAGGGTATAAAAAATAAATCATAAACACAAGCTTCAAAAGAAGGTGAAAGAAAGATGAAAAGGAAATGGGAGTGAGAAGAAAACATCGCATAAGGATAAGTGGTAAGACAGAAAAAGAGCTTGAAGGGTATGAAATAAGGGACAGTATCATTTCACCACTGGGTATTTAACCCAGAGGGGTAAGAGCATTTATTTGTATTATTAAAGGCTGTTTTTCTGACATCTTTTTTGAAGAAGCACAGCATATGGAAAAAGTCATAGACAATATGAAAAAAAGAAATGAGAATCCTTGGAACTTTTATATGTTGTACAATTATTTAATAGAAAAGTAAAAAAGAAAATGTATATACACTTTCGAAAGATTGTGTGTAGAGAAGTAATGGGCATTACAAAGTTTTATGATAACGGAGGTTTATGGACTTGTGAGTGGGAATGTGGATTTATATTGCAAATGCAAAATGAAAAAGTAATACACGTGCGTAGTATAATTTGATGTAGAGGGAAATAGGGGTTTGGTGAGACTCTGTGGCAAAAATGACCATTTAATTAATAATTGTGACAAAAGGAAATGTTTTATTTGTGGAAAAGTTGGTTGTGAGGCAAAAAATTTGAACTAAAATGTATTAAATGTGAAAAGGTAGAACATTCATGGATGGATTGCAATGCAAAAGAAAAGAATGCACACGGAAAGAAGGAAGCTATAGTAAATGAGGCTGTGATAATATACATAATATATAAAAGCTACAAAAAGAAAATGAGAAAGATATAATGGTGGAAATAAAAGAAAATATAAGGGAAGAAATAGAAAAAGAAGTGTAAACCTGTCTGGTGGACATCTGGAATAAATAAACTCTATAATAAAGGGAAAAAAATTGCTGTCCAGGACCAGGAAGGAGCAGATGCCTAATTGGAAGCAATCTCTCCTTAGTGTGTACAAGGAAATAAGAGCATTAGTGAAATCCTCCAAAGCAAACTTCGAGTCTAAACTGGCCACATCTACTAAAGACAGTCATAAGGCCTTCTTCACATACATTCACAATCTCAAAGGAAGCACTCATATCTGCTCAGAACTGGTGGTCAAGGACACCACATACACAAACGCCATCAATATAGCCAACCTGCTGGCAGACAGGTTCAGTGAAAACTCCCCCCCTTTGCCCCCCCCATCAGTAAATCAGGACATCCCCAGCACATGCCCCCCTCCCCTTATCTCTAGGGAGCAAGCCATCATTCCCCTTTCAAAGGCAAAAAATACAGCCTCCATGGGAATCAATAACATCCCAGGCTGCATTTAACATGAACTCAGGCAGGAACTTGCAGCACCATTAGGCACCCTATTCAACCAAAGCCGGAGTACCGGCTTCATCCCAGCCGAGTGGAGGACAGCCACTGTCCTCCCTTTGCACAAAGGTGGAACGTCCACCAATCCTGGAATTTATACACCCATCAGCCTAACTAGCCTGATCTGCAAGGCTACAGCGTGGATTATCATGGGCCTCATTAACAAGGACATTGGCAACCTCCAGACACTCAATCCCACACAGTTTGATTTCATCAAAGGGAGGTCATGCCTGTTAAATTTGGTCGACTTCTTTGAGACAGTCACCAAAGCCATGGATGAGGGGAAGATGGTGCACACCACCTACCTTGACCTGGCCAAAGCCTTTGATACTATTCCCCACTCAGGTATAATAGATAAACTCCCTTAACTAGGCATCAATCTGTATGTTACAAGATGGTGTACCAAACTGGCTCACTGATAGAACCCACCTAGTCACAATAGGGGAAGCCACCTCAAGCAGTAAATCTGTAACGAGCAGTATAGCCCAGGGATCAGTCTTGGGCCCTCTGTTGTTTGGGATATACTTTTCTGAGGTGCAGGCCAAAACCAGTGGGCTATGGCTGACCATGTTTGCAGATGACTACAAGCTGGGTGCTGTCATCAATTTCTCTAGTGATGTGGACATCCTCCAAGAGGGTCTCCCCCAAACAAATGACTGGTGCCAGAAACATGGCCTCAAACTGAATGCCAAAAAAAGCATCATCTTCTCCTTTGGGGAGAGTGACGTCCCCACAAATCATCATGCAGATCCTAAGTATGCAGTCAGTCGTGAGGGACCTGGGCTCCCAGGATGATAGCAAACTGACTTTTGACCACCATATTGCTTCCATTGTATGAAAAGCTTTCTACATGGCCCACCTCATTAGTAAGGGTATCTTATCTGGGGACAAGGTGGTCATACCATCCCTGTATTCTTCCCTTATAAGACCCATTATTGAGTACAGTGCCCCTTTCGGCATGTACCTCACAAAGCACATGCAGCAGCTGGTGAGACCACAGAGGTTTCTCACCAGGAGAATCCAGACCCTCAAACATCTACCTACACAGATAGGCTAAAGGCCTTGTTCCTCTACTCAGTCTCATACAGACTCCTCAGAGGTTACTTCTGTCTGGCACACAAAGCAATCTCAGACCCTGCATTGATGGGACTGCTGCATATCTGCAAGTAAAGCTCTACTCAACCTACACATGTGACATCAACAGGACTTGTTGGTGGGACAGATTTGTGTCCCAGACACTCCCTCTCCATGTCAAGCAAAATACCTCATTAACCCTTTTTAAGCGCAACCTGGATAACTGGATGGGGAACAGAAATACACCCCTGGGATTCCACCTGTGTCCCTGCTGGACAGCCGCATCGGGTGCTGACTTGTCAGAACATGTGCTAAATTCTTGGCTAGGTTTGTAAGGGCCTCGGGGCCAATAGGTTCATGTGATCATATGAAATAAGCAATTCAAGTGAAGAGGGAAAAGGGAAATGGGTGCAAATTAAAAGCAAAAGAAATTATTTTGGAAAAAGAGTAAAAGAAAACGTAATTTAAAAATATAGGAATAGGAGAAAACAGGAAAGGAAAAGGATGAAAACTAACAAAATAATCTTTATAAAGTGGAAAACTTATCTATGAATGGGAATAGTATCAAGAATATAAAAAGAAGACTCTGACTCTCCCTCTGAACTCATCTCTACAACACAGACTTCCTTTAACTCAGTAGAAAACTGGCTCTCTGATAACTAGCTTATCTTTAACCCCCAAAAAACTAAGCTACTGCTTTACTTCCTAAACACTACAACCACATTAAATCCACTTTCACAATCCTGCCCCTCAATAACTCACACACATTGAGATGGAAACTAGCACTAAAGTCCTTGGTGTCATCATTGGCGACCATCTTAAATTCAGTCTGCACATTAACAACTGTATCAAGATGACTCATCAGAAACTAGGGCTTCTCTAACGCAACAAAAAGTTTCTCACCAGTGAAAATAAAGTAACTCTCTCTTATGCCTACCTCCTACCTAGTCTATTATATGGCTGTCAAATTCTTACTTGCCTCAACTCCACACTCCTTGCCAACCTTGAAGCTACCTACAACAAGATAGCCAAATTTGCAGCCTATCAAACTTGTAAGTCACATCACTGTCTCTCACTCAAACACCTTAACTGGCTTGAACTACCTCACCAGCCTCTTCTCCCTCGACTCCAGATCATCCACTCTATCCTTTATCAGCCTTCTTACTGTCCTACCCTATCATCTGTTATCTCCCACTGTTCACCTGCTAGATCCCTTTGGGGCTCTAATCTAGATCTGCTGCAAATCCACAAATCTAAACCTAAGGATGTATTCTCTATAGCTATAATCCTTCCAAGGCCTGGAACAAACTCCCACTAGAGATCAGGTCACTCACGCAACTTAGTCAATTCAAGCTAGCCACTAAAGAATACATGTTAAGTCAATGAACCTGCCTCTGTACCCACCCCCCCTTAAACAGCTTATCAACCCTAACTGCACACCTCTATCTGCTCTCAACTTATGTACCTTTCTCTAACTTCTAGACCTTGTCTCACATTAACTTCTCTATCCTAAGCACATTACATACATTCTTATCTGCATAATGTAAGATTCTACATCTGGTGACAAATCTATTGTTAGTCCTCTGAATGATGTAGGATTCGAAATCTGACAGACATAATGATGAGTTTTCTGTAGTAAATCTCTGTTTTTCATATATACGTTGCTTTGAATATTTTCTGTCAACCAGTTGTTGATTGTTTATTTATTTTTGTAAATGATGATCTGTAAAACATGTGGAGCTTTTCTCCCCGGGCCTCAGCTGAAAAAGGGCTACTTAGCTCAGTCAGACAAAACCGGTCAACAAGTATAAAATAAATAAATAATAAATAAATATTATAATACTAATAGATATAAGAATTTTAACAGAAGAAGAGACCATAGAAGTAAACAAATTATAGGAAGGAAAAGTAACATGGAATATAGGTGAGGAAAGATGTTCAGGAATAGCAATTCTAAGTAAAGAAAATATTGAAATTTTAGACTTTACATTATTAATATTATGAAGAGTGCTAATAGTGGATATAAAATGGAAGAACCAAGTATACATAATCGTGGCATTATATGTGCATGTCATACAAAAACAAATGGAAGTTATGTTTAGAAAAATTATTGATTGTGTTACTGTCGATATGCAAATTATATTAGCAGGAGATTTTAACTGTGATATAAGACACAGGAGGAAAGAAGGAGCAGATGTTAAAGTCATTTCGGAAATAATAAAAAGTAGTAAAATGTGTTTATGGAACAGTAAACAGTGGACATATGAAAGAGGTAATTTGAAAACAGAAATTGATACTTTTAAACCCTCTGATAGTATAAAATTAAATAAAGGTATAAAAATTAATTTTTTGGATCATGTACTGCAGCAGTTTGGTAAAACTGCAAGACAAGGAAGGATATATGAAAATAGGAAGAGGTATTAAAAGAATAAAGCAGAATTAAATAAAGATATAGGAAGAAGAGTTTTACAGTTATGGTTAGATCATATAAATATGAGAAGTTTTTACAAAGATTGGGCAAGCTGTTGGGTAGCTTTAAAAGAGAAATATAAAAAAAAGAGGATTTGGAATGGCAAAGGACAAAAGGAAAACAAGATAGTTGTAAATATAAAAATATCAGTGATCAAATCATTACAGATATAATAAGTAAGAGAGAGAGGTTTATAGAAACATATATGAAACGAATCAGAAAAGATTAAAAGGATGTTGTTTAAACAAATATATTTTACAAGTGAAGAAAGAAGAAGTAGTGCCTTACCTAATTAAGATGGTAAAAGAAAATAAGAGAGTTAAAATGAGGAACAAAACATTGTGAAGACACAAAAAGAAATAATGCAAGTAATAAGAAATTTTATTATGAAAACATTTGTTAAAATTGAAAATAAAGGAAAATATAAATGGAATTAAAAAGTAATTAAAGAAAATGATGAACAAATGGAAAAAGAATTCTTATGATAGAAGTGAATAAAGTTTTAAAAATAGCAAACGTAGATGCTGCTACAGGAATAGATGGAATTGAATATTTGATGTTTAAGAATATGAGTGAATGACAAAAAATATATCTACTGGTGGTTTTTATGGAATGGTTAGAAAAAGGTATACAAGATGAAAAAATATGTATGGATGCAATGAAGTTCATATGGAAGAAGGGAGACAAAGCAGATGTAAATAATTGGAGACCTGTAGTGTTAAACTATGTAGACCAGTGGTGCACATCATTTTTGTGGGGAGGGCCAGTACACAAATTGTTGATGCATCTCTGGGCCATCTCAAGACATAGTAAGTCATTACGAGTTAACAATAGGTACAGGTGACTGGCATTTTTACTTAAGGCAGCAGACATGAAATTCCCAGTTCTCTACATCAACTTTGCATTTAACTTTAATCTGACTTCCAGCCATGTCTTATTACAAACTCTTGCAGAAAGTTACTACTGTTTACAGACTACAAGTTATAAACAAGAAAGAATATTTACTTCCACAGCTAAAATTAGAGGTGTGCGCAACTGCAGTCAATTAGGTAAGTAAGCACGTGCTGGAAAGTTTGCATGACTGGAGGTAAGGCACAGCATTTTTTTCACTTTTTTTAAAAAAAAATTTTGGTTACTCTCTGGGGGCCGGATGGCATTGTGTGGCGGGCCTGGGCCAGATGTTGTACACCACTGATGTAGACTATAATATATTTATGAAGATAATGCAAAATAGAACAGAAGACAAATTAAATAAGTTATTGAATGAAGCAATTTTTGGAGTAAAAGGGAAAGGAGGTCAAGAACTCCTAATGATTATATGAGAAATACTAGAAGATGTGGCAACATTTTTCCATGGAAGCATTTAGAACAAAGAAAAATAAGAACAGTAAAAGCAAGAAAGAATAGATGTGAGAAATTTCTTGAATGTACAGACTTTTTATGGACATTATCCATAAATAAGCTCCCAGTAAAGGCAAATATGCCATATAAGAAGATAGAAGGAAAAAAATTGCATTTATTGTGGAGAGGTGGAAGAAAGGAACATGTATTTATGAAATGTGATAGAGTGACTTATGGAAAAAATACATGAAAAAGAAAGTTTTAAAGGATTGAAAACTGTAAATATGGATATGATAGAATATGGGTATTATGAAAATGAAAAGATGTGGGTAAATGGAATGAAAAGTTGTTTTGTATAATATGGATTATTTGGAACGAGAGGTTAAATGAAATAAAATTTAATGGAAAATGGTCATTGTCAGAAATTCTGCAAAAAATACAATTTTGGTTATGGAAAAAAGAAGCAGTGGGGGATTAAAATGTAAATATGTAAAGAAAAGTATGTAAAGGAACAGTATATAATTGTAAATCATGTATATAAAATGTATAAAATGCATAGTATGAATTTTAAATAAAGAACCCCTACACTTTTCTATAGGTGCAGTGGGATCTTTTGCAGCCACCTGTATTACTACCAACTCAAGCAGATGGGACTTCTATTTAATGTCTAATCTGAAGGATGACAGACGCAGCACTGCAAAGCCCCCTTCCCCAGTGCTGCACTGGAGTGTCAGCAATCAATTTACCTGCAGTGGGCATAGAACCCACAGGCTTCTGGTCTTACCTATTGCACCACTGACTGCATGGTCAGCTCCTCCTGTTTTTTTTTTTTTTTTACAAGAAACATCCTTATTAAATTACAATATATGACATAGGCAGTCTTACATTTATATAAATTAAAATCAATCTTAGTGACACAATCTCAGTTGCAAATATTATACATTACAAACTTTGCAGACACAACTGTAGCTGCAAACATTATACATTACTTATAATATATCCAGCCATTGTCAGTCAACCATTACATAGCTCATTCAATTCCTGCCTTCATTTAAACTTCATTCCTCCTCTGCATATATTGATCCCGTACTTCTCATTTTTTCCTATGTAATTTGTTACTACCCTTTTCTAACGATCCCAATTCCAGTAAAGTTGGCTTAGACTTTGATTTTCATTTTCTAGTAATTGCTTTTTTGGCAGCTGTTATAATTAGACTCAGCAAGACCTTACTATGTCTAGGCAATTCCAATTCTGTATCATATCTCAAAAAATAATTTCATTGGTTACACTAATTTGCTCACCCAACATCTCAGACAGAGCAATTTGCTGGGAATATTTATAGTCTGCCAACTCATTGCACTCCCAGAAAATAATTTCCCAGTTACCTCTTTCTTCCCCATCACACCTCCAACATTTGCTGTCTACCTGAGGAAAAATTCTTTGGCGTCTACTTGGAGTATTAAAATACCTATGTAAACACTAAAATCCTAAATCTTCTAGACTTTGTTGCATATTTGTGAGACATACAGATATCCCCCATTGTTTCTTTATGAGTTGCTTATCCAGTATCTGTCCCCAATCCTTTCTAACCTCCGATGACTGATTCTTGTAGTTATCATGCAATATTTTGTATGCTGTAATAATTATTCCTATCTTAATGACAAGTTATGTTCTAGATTCTACCAAAAACTCTACTTGTGCTGGTCTTTCATTTGGGACACTCCTATTTCTTTCTCTTTGCCTATACTCTGATATCAGTCCTTGATAGGGAAGGCAATCTGTAACCTGCAGTCCAAATAAGTTATTGGCATCTTCCCATTCTGTTACCTTTCCCTCTAGTTATTTTCTCCCAATACCGTGGTTCCTTTTCCAGTTTTCTTCAGTAAATTCCAGCCCCCTCTTACCTATTGTCTGTATCCCTAATCACAGTCATCCCTATTGTTAGAATCTCCTTTCTCCATTCCTGTGTTGGCTTAGTCTTTGAATACTTTCTGTAACTTTATGAATATAATATTCTGTATGATTACTGTTATTCTCCTTAAAGATCTACATCCAAAATCCCAGTCTCTCCTTGTTTCTTGAGTTCCCCCCCTGTTTTGTCATCATCTCTTTCCACTTTGAATTATATTTTTTTGCTTGTGCTATGTATAGGAGCCTTAACTGTGCTGCTCTGAAATACCCCTTCAAATCAGGTAATCCCAATCTGCCCTGTTCAATTGGAAGAAAAAAATTACCTCACTTGACTTTTGCCGAATCCTTCAGCTGCTTATTAATTGCTATCCACAACTTCTTCCCTAGTTTATAAAAATATGCCTGACCTGTGTATAAAACTAAAGGGTCTAAAAACATTTTAACTGCTTGTATCTTACTATCGATATCCATATGGCAGAGCTTCCATTTTCTCAGTTTTTGTATTATTTTTGTTTAGTCTCTTCCCACATATCCTTAGCTTCCACACCAGATTAAGCAGTAACCCACGCCTGGGTGTGGGTAATGCTGGATTTACCCACGGTTGGTATGGTTTGGTCACGAGGGTGAAGCCCGAGTGGCCAAACAAAGACACAAGGTCGATGATGAGTAAACCTGCTTTTCAAATCTGTCCATCGCGCTTGACTCCCATTTAGGGAGATGAACAGTGGAACTTTCCTCAGCCAGTTCCTTTTTACTGGCAGCTGCTACCACCATGGCATCTACTGCTAATCATTTCACCCAGTACTGATCATCCTCAGGAGTGGAAAGTATTTTATCTGGTCTCTGGGGAATTGATTCTACCAAGTCAGGGGGGCTTCCAAGCCCATTTTCAGGGGTGACTCGAATACTGTGTGGTTAAATGACTTGCTCAAAAGTCACACTGTACTTTTGACTACAGGAAGTAATTTGTTAATATCTCACAGCCTTAAGTTCCACACAACTCCAAATTACCTAAAACGTTAACACAGTAAGTGATGCATGGGCATGTATTTTCTGAACAGTACAGACTATGGAACTGTAATGACTGGCAACTGACTGAATGCAATCTTTAGTGATTTACCAGAAATTAACAGTTTGTTACTATATCAGAGCCTCAAGTACCATACAACTCCAAATTACTTAAAGCATTAACAGAACAATTAGTGTTGCATGGGCATGCATTTTCTGAACAATACAAACTACAAAACTGGAATGACTGACATTACTGACTGTAATCCTTAGTGATTCACCAGAAAAAAACAAGTTAATGAGGGACAGGGTATAAGTATAAAGGGGAAAATCAGAGATGTTCCGCAGAATTGGAGACTGATAACAGGCAGACTATTCAAATTCACTTTAAAAGGTAATAGAACAAGTATTGTATCAACATACATTTTCTGAACAGCAAAACTGGTTGCAGAATAGTGAAGTAAGTGATTGCTCAAGACTGCTGATCGATGCTTTTAGACTTTCTCCTTTCCCTACTGTGTGCAACTATGGAGTTTGTATAAGTTCAAGACTATGGGGGCATGCCTCTCCCAAAAAAGCATTTGTTCTGAGTTCAAAAAAGTAAAAACAAACCTCCTCTACTTTAGCCTTGTTACTGGGATTTCGTTCATTTTTTGCTAATTTGTTCTGAGTTGCTTGATTTGATTTTATGTTTGTAGTAGATTCTGAAGTTGATTGACCAAGGATTTGAGGTATGGGTGTTGTTAGAAGGTTTCACATTAGAATAAAAAAGCCTTATAACTGTAAGACAGTGGCACTTAGGATCTAACATCCAGTTCTTGTCTGCAATTAATGGAGTCAGTGGGAGTATCATACAGTATTATGAGAAACACATATGTGTTATGAAGTCCTGTATTCTAATGCTGAGTGGAACCACAATATTTCATTTGTAGCACATAGTTACTACTGTAGCAGAAAGTCTATAATTTACAAATTGGCTTAAACAGTAAATTAGACTATATGGTTGATGCTCACTACTCCCTACTAAATTCAGTACTTGTGACAGTGAATCAGATTCTGTAATAACTAAATTAACAGGGCAGCAGAACATCCCTGAACACTGCCTGAAAAAATGTAAATAGCCCAGACTTGTATATAGTGACTTCTGCCATACAGTGGCATCATTAAAGGTCTGTGTGTGTTCTTCTGCATGCATCTTCTTCAGATAACATTTTCAGCATTGCCCTGTTATTCTTATTGGCCTGACCTTTACCAGGGGGCTTCTGAGCACTGTAAAAGCCATAGCCTCACCCCCCCCCCCAAAGAGATGATTGCCGGCTTGAAACCTTCCTCAGCAGCAGGTCATCCAGCACCTACCTACCTACACTACTAGAATCCCAGACACTTGATGTGTGGTTCTGTGCCTTGACCATGAATTAAAAGTATAATTTTCAGTAGAAATAATGGGTGCCTGGTACAATATTTGCCATTCACTAACTTCATCTAATGAAGTTTGAGTGCTAGCATAGCTTAACAACTTACATTTACTCTCGTGCCTGAAACAATTTATGTCAAATAGGCTAGCAGTTTGAGAGTGTGATCTCCATAATGTTAAATGGGAAAAGAGGAGAGGCTCAGATCATAGTCACCAAACCATAAACATGTACTGTATTTTTACTCCAGGATCACAACATGCTCTGAACATCCAAAGGAAGGTCCTGCTCGATATGCAACCTATAAATAAAACAGAATAAAATGATTAGCAATATACATTGTAAAAAGAAAATAAAGGTTAAACATATTGTTTCAATGAGATCTTTTTCAGAAGTAACCCAGAAATAAAGTCAGGTTTCTAACTATATGCAAGTGTGTGTGTGTGTGTGTGTGTGTGTGTGTGTGTGTGTGTGTGTAAATAAAATTAAACAAGCTAAAACATAACTGAACAATAGCTTAACATAACTTTCACTACAGTGCTAACATATTGCAAAAAATTACCTGACACTACTATAAAAAAGGTTAACAAATACCTTAGAAGCAGAGTAGGAAACCATGTGTGTGACAGACTATTCATAGAAGTCTATGAAAAATGTATACATTTGTTTTCAGTAGACAGCTTAAAACTTGCCATATCCCAATGGAGTGAGTCTCGTCACTTTTTGCCAGATAGTGTTTTTTTACTGTCTTGCATCCATTATAACACAGATTTTCTCCATGGTTTTGCATTTCTCACATGTTAGCATTGCCTGTATCTTAACCTGGTCAACAAATCTAAGTAAAAATAAAATGTATTCCACCTTCTCTAATTCACTCTCCCAGTTTTCCTTTCTTTTAGCATTACCCCTCTTTCATGACCTCCCTTGTGATGCAACCTTGGCTGCTAGTTTGCCATTCTCATAGTTAAGCCATTGTGTGCCCTATTTCCACAAATTATTTCATCAGGTCCTGAAGTAATTTAATCACTACTAACCATTCTTCTGATGTTGTCAGTCTTCATCTGTTCTTAACAAATGGGACTTAAGGGTTATGGTTCCAATCCTCTGAACCAATCTGGCTGTTATATAGCTCACACCAGCTAAAAACTCTGGAGCTAATAGTTTACCCATAATTCCAAAACTCAGATCTCGTTTGCCACTCTTATAGAAAAGACATGTCAGCCGACTCTTTCTCACAGCTAAGTATATTTTACAGTTTTATTACAATTTTTCCAACTTTTTGTCTTCCTTATTCTATTCAGTAGTATCTGAACCTTGTCAAACCCCTTTCTCTTCGTGAGAGTGTGCGATGTTCTTCGTCTTCCATTGCTGCAGTCCTAACAATTGGGTATAGTCCGCATCCAGTCGGCCCGAATACCAGAGTATAAGGCTGACGTCGGTCATGGCGCATTAGACTGACGTCAGTACGTCAGGGTACTAATGCGCATGACCGGCGTCCTATCCTCAGTCTTTTTTGCCGCGTGGTCCGATGCAGAAGCAGTTTTGCGAGTGCAGGTTGGCGTTCTGAGATATTTCCGAAACCGGAGTTTCAGACCGAATCAGAGTTGGCTAAGTACCTGCTGGGAACATTTTGGTTTTTCTTGCCTCAGTATTTAACCGGATGTCAGAAAAAGTGAATAACTGTATTTCTTGTGGGAAACAGATACCGCATAAGGATTTCCATACTTTGTGTATACCTTGTTTAGGGCCTGAGCACGACGTTGTTGGTTGCCGCTCTTGTGCTAGGTTTAACAAACGCACTATTAAGAGGAGGTTAGACTGTGCCAGGTTAGTGTTTGGGAAGCGTAATTATAAAATGCCGTCCGGATGCTCCGACGCCCGCTTCGCCAGGAAGCGCAAGGACAAAACAGTGAAGTTTAGGGTTGAAGAACCGGCAGTCCCGGACGTCGGTTCTTTAGGAAGCTCAGTGGAGCCAGAGGTTTTGCCAGGAGTTTCTATGGAGTCTCCGGCAGAAACTTTACTGTTACAGGATGTCCCATTTCAGGAGGCAGGCCAGGCTGAAGGGGCTTCTCAAGGGCTTATTCTTCCCTCTTGTCCCACAGTAGTTAGAGCCTCTCCTTCTGTTGCTAAAGCTTCTTTTAGAGGTAGGCCAATTTCGGCTTCAGTGGGGGCTTCTCCTAGCTTTTCGGGTTCTGTACCTAAGAAACATATGCTTAAAATGGCAGAAGATTTGATTTCTATGATTAGAGGTTCTATGGGCCCTCCTGCTAAGAGGCCTAGGGTGGAGCCGGAGTTTGCCAGTTTTGAACACGGTTCAGAGGCTTCTGAGTCCTCTGCAGATGATTTACAGGAGTATCCTCCTTATTCTGATTCTGATGTGGATGATGCCACTCCTTGGCTTCTCCTCCTGAGGATTTTTCATTTTCAGAGACTCTGCATTCCATGAGGGAGCACTTTAAATGGGAAGGCCAGGATTACTCTGATTCCAGGAAGAGGCTTAGGAATTCTTGTTTTACCCCAGCATAGGCCCTTAGCTATACCTCCTGTGTTGACTGTGGTGGAAGATGTTTTTGCAGAGGCTTCCCTGAACCCTGATTCTTTGCCTCCTGCTCCTGTTAAACCTGATAGGTACTATAGGGTGCCTGAAGCTCATAAGTATTTGTTTAAGAGTCCTAGGGCGGACCCAGAAACTGTTTCTCAGGGGCCTAAAGGTGTTAAAGCCTCTGTGGTTAGAAATCCTGTTCCCACTGACAAGGAGGCTAGGGCTTTGGATAGGTGGGGTAAGAAACTGTATACTTCTTCCACTCTAGCCATGAGAGCATTGAATTGTCAGTTCCACATGCTGAAATATCAAAATTATCTCCTTTCTCAATTGAAGTCTAAGGTGGATGCTTTGGCGGAAGGTATTGAGTGTAAAGAGTTGCTGGATTTGGTTTATGTGTCTGAACAAGTGGGCAAGCATTCTTTGCAATGTGGCTTTGATGCTGTGCAGGCCTCCTCGAGGGTGGCTGCCACTAGTTCTGTTCTTCGCAGGCATGCCTGGTTAAGAGATCAGAATTTGGCTGAGCATGTTAAGACAAGGATTTTGGATGCACCTTTACAGTCTGATGTGTTGTTTGGTTCGCCTGTGGAAGCAGTTTTAAAGAAAATGGAGGACAAAGCTAAATCTATGCAAACTGTTAAGAATTTTTTGCAGGTACAGCCACCGAAGTTTAGTAGAAATTGGCCTGCTAAGGGGTGGACTTATCCTGCTTATGACTCCCAGTCTAGGGGTAGGTCTAGACGTGGTAGGGGCAGGGCTCAAGGTTCTTTTAGGTCTAGAACAGGGAGTTCACCTGCTCAGACTTCTAGTGAGGGCAGGGGTCAGTCCTTTCGTAAGCAGACCCAATGACCTGCCTTTTCAGCTGCCAGTAGATTCTCGTCTGGCAGCTCCTTTGGGAGGACGACTGTCTCTTTTCAATGAAAATTGGGATTTAATTACTCAAGGCAGATGGGTGTTGGACATTATTCACCACGGTTACAGGTTTTATTTCCATACAATACCCCCTTTCAAAGGCATGCCAGACGCTCCTCCTCCACAAAGAAAAGAGGCTCACAAGCAAGTTTCTCAGTTACTCCAAATGGGGGCCATTCAGCCAGTCCCTGTATCAGAAAGGGGCCTAGGATTTTATTCCCGCATGTTCCTAGTACCAAAGAAGGGGAACACGTGGAGACCAATTTTGGATTTATCTCTCCTCAACACTTATCTGGACATTCCCAAGTTCAAGATGTTGACGTTACAACAGCTTTTACCTCTGCTGGGCAAAGATCACTGGATGGTAACTTTAGATCTCAAGGAAGCTTACCTTCATGTGCCTATCAGGCTAAGTTGCAGGAAGTATCTGCGGTTTCGAGCTGGAGATTCTCATTATCAGTTCTCTGCATTGCCCTTTGGCTTATCTACTGCGCCCAGAGTATTCACCAAGGTTCTGGCTCCAGTGATAGCTTACTTCAGGCTACAAGGAATTCAAATCTATCCTTACTTAGACGACTGCCTGGTTCTGGCTCAAGAAAAGGAAGACCTTCTACAGCATCTGGAATATGTTATAGCAGTGCTAAGATGCCTAGGGTATTCTGTGAACGAAATAAAGTCCAGTCTAGTACCCTCTCAAGACATGTGCTTTCTGGGTGTGAGACTGAATACAGCAGCCCAGATGGCCTTTTTAACCCCGGACGAACAAATGAGTCTATCACTTTACTTCCATCATCTATCTCATCAGTCCGTGCTGACTGCAGGGACAGTCCTTCAAGCATTAGGGTTCATGGCATCTTGTATTCTGGTGCTTCCCAATGCCAAACTGCATATGAGGAAGTTACAATGGTATCTCAAAAATGTATGGACACAGCACTGCCAGGATTTAGACACTGTCATTCCCATAATACCTTGCCTTCAAAGGAATTTTTGTGGTGGGCTCAGGAATGTCACCTAAACAAGGGACTCTCTGTGACCCGGCCAGAGGCGAGTCAGATCTTAACGACAGATGCCTCGGACATTGCTTGGGGAGCTCATCTACTTGGAAAGTGGATACAAGACAAGTGGCCTGCCAGACTACAGCATCTACATATCAACATGAAGGAGATGTTAGCAGTCCAGTTCGCTTTACTGGCTTTCAAGGAGTTACCTCTTCCAGGACAGGTGTTGATTCTAACAGACAACACAACTGTCATGTGGTACATCAACAAGCAAGGAGGTACACATTCTTATCCTCTATGCAGGCAAGCAATGATTTTATGGGAGATTGCGCTAAGCTTGCAACTAACTCTTCAGGCAAGGTTTCTGCCAGGAGCACAGAACTCCTTAGCAGATGTGTTAAGCAGACGAATCATGGATCCCCACGAGTGGAAACTGGATCTTCATGTATTTCAGACATTGACAGTGTCATGGGGAACTCCAGACATAGATCTGTTCGCTTCTCCACTAAACCACCAGCTGCCAAAGTATTGCACAAAGGGGTTTCATCACACAGCTTGGAAAGTGGATGCTCTGTCTTTCAGTTGGGAAAATCTTCATGTGTATGCCTTTCCACCTCTGCCTCTTCTTCCAAAGGTGCTATTAAAGGTCAGACAAGACAGGCCAAGGATGATTTTGATAGCTCCAGATTGGCCTCGCAACACTGGTACCCACTTCTACGGAGTCTGGTAAAGAAGCCTCCATGGCCTTTACCATTGCATTTATTGTGGAGAGGTGGAAGAAAGGAACATGTATTTATGAAATGTGATAGAGTGACTTATGGAAAAAATTCATGAAAAAGAAAGTTTTAAATGATTGAAAACTGTAAATATGGATATGATAGAATATGGGTATTATGAAAATGAAAAGATGTGGGTAAATGGAATGAAAAGTTGTTTTGTATAATATGGATTATTTGGAAGGAGAGGTTAAATTAGATAGTTAAAAGCAGTTAATAAAAAGATTGGTTCACTGTACAGAATCAAACCCTTCCTTACACCTGAAGCACGGACCACCTTAGCCCAATCACATCTTATCTCTACCCTTCTGTATGCTTCCTCTATTTACACTAATCTCTCTAAAAGTAACCTCAGGAAACTGACTACATCTTACCATAATATTGCTCGATTTGCCACAGCATCTCAGTCTAGAACTCACCACTGTCTAAACTTAAAACAATTACACTGGTTTGAACTTCCTAACAAGCTTATCTATCAACAACTCTTAATAGCACACAAAATCCTATATCAACCATCAAAACACCAGCCTTAGCAACCTCCTGACTCCCTATAATAACCTGAAACAACTACGTTCTTCTGAAAAGCTACAAGTTAACACTACTAGAATTACAAATTCTGCAGGTAACTGCCTTTTCTCCAACTCAGTTGGCAAAATATGGAATAACCTTCCCTCACACATCTCCTCCCTAGCCACTCTTCCACTCTTTAAGAAACAACTTCTATTACATCTGAACAAATTCTGGCGCTGCTCTTGTACCAATCCTGACTAACCTACTTTCATCTATCTCCTATCATAATTCTTTATTCACCACTACAATATTCTCTCTGACTACAAATGACTTAATGCCTCTATAGTTACTACTGTTCTCATATAGTTAAAAAAAAAAAAAAAAAAAAAAAACAATAATAATTTTTTGTTTCATCTTTAACAATTATGTATTACATATTGAACTACGTAATACTTCCATTCTTCCATATTCTGTACTGAAAGTAGTTAATGCCTTACTTATTACTTAGTTGGTTTCTATTTGTTTTCTTTTTAGATTTATATTACCTGTACTAAAATCTCTGTATTTTTGCTCATTGCCTTTGTAATAAGTGTTTATTGTTTATGTTTATTATCTTGCTTTAATCTTTGGAGCTTTTCTCCCCGGGCCTCCACTGAAAATGGACATTGATCCAGCTGGACTAGCTCGGTCAACAAATGTAAAATAAATGAAATAAAATTTAATGGAAAATGGTCATTGTCAGAAATTCTGCAAAAAATACAATTTTGGTTATGGAAAAAAGAAGCAGTGGGGGATTAAAATGTAAATATGTAAAGAAAAGTATGTAAAGGAACAGTATATAATTGTAAATCATGTATATAAAATGTATAAAATGCATAGTATGAATTTTAAATAAAGAACCCCTACACTTTTCTATAGGTGCAGTGGGATCTTTTGCAGCCACCTGTATTACTACCAACTCAAGCAGATGGGACTTCTATTTAATGTCTAATCTGAAGGATGACAGACGCAGCACTGCAAAGCCCCCTTCCCCAGTGCTGCACTGGAGTGTCAGCAATCAATTTACCTGCAGTGGGCATGGAACCCAAAGGCTTCTGGTCTTACCTATTGCACCACTGACTGCATGGTCAGCTCCTCCTGTTTTTTTTTTTTTTTTTTTTTTTTTTTACAAGAAACATCCTTATTAAATTACAATATATGACATAGGCAGTCTTACATTTATATAAATTAAAATCAATCTTAGTGACACAATCTCAGTTGCAAATATTATACATTACAAACTTTGCAGACACAACTGTAGCTGCAAACATTATACATTACTTATAATATATCCAGCCATTGTCATTCAACCATTACATAGCTCATTCAATTCCTGCCTTTATTTAAACTTCATTCCTCCTCTGCATATATTGATCCCGTACTTCTCATGTTATCCTATGTAATTTGTTCCTACCCTTTTCTAAAGATCCCAATTCCAGTAAAGTTGGCTTAGACTTTGATTTTCATTTTCTACAAATTGCTTTTTTGGCAGCTGTCATAATTAGACTCAGCAAGACCTTACTTATGTCTAGGCAATTCCAATTCTGTATCATAGCTCAAAAAATCATTTCATTGGTTACACTAATTTGCTCACCCAACATCTCAGACAGAGCAATTTGCTGGGAATATTTAAAGTCTGCCAACTCATTGCACTCCCAGAAAATAATTTCCCAGTTACCTCTTTCTTCCCCATCACACCTCCAACATTTGCTGTCTACCTGAGGAAAAATTCTTTGGAGTCTACTTGGAGTATTAAAATACCTATGTAAACACTAAAATCCTAAATCTTCTAGACTTTGTTGCATATTTGTGAGACATACAGATATCCCCCATTGTTTCTTTATGAGTTGCTTATCCAGTCTCTGTCCCCAATCCTTTCTAACCTCCGATGATTGATTCTTGTAGTTATCATGCAATATTTTGTATGCTGTAATAATTATTCCTATCTTAATGACAAGTTATGTTCTAGATTCTACCAAAAACTCTACTAGTGCTGGTCTTTCATTTGGGACACTCCTATTTCTTTCTCTTTGCCTATACTCTGATATCAGTCCTTGATAGGGAAGGCAATCTGTAACCTGCAGTCCAAATAAGTTATTGGCATCTTGCCATTCTATTACCTTTCCCTCTAGTTATTTTCTTCCAATACCGTGGTTCCTTTTCCAGTTTTCTTCAGTAAATTCCAGCCCCCTCTTACCTATTGTCTGTATCCCTAATCACAGTCATCCCTATTGTTAGAATCTCCTTTCTCCATTCCTGTGTTGGCTTAGCTCTTTGAATACTTTCTGCTACTTTATGAATATAATATTCTGTATGATTACTGTTATTCTCCTTAAAGGTCTACATCCAAAATCCCAGTCTCTCCTTGTTCATTGAGCTTCCCCCCTGTTTTGTCATCATCTCTTTCCACTTTGAATTATAGTTTTTTGCTTGTGCTATCTATAGGAGCCTTAACTGTGCTGCTCTGAAATACCCCTTCAAATCAGGTAATCCCAATCTGCCCTGTTCAATTGGAAGAAAAAATTTACCCCACTTGACTTTTGCCGTCTTCCCCACCCAGATAAAATCCTTCAGCTGCTTATTAATTGCTATCCACAACTTCTTCCCTGGTTTATAAAAATATGCCTGACCTGTGTATAAAACTAAAGGGTCTAAAAACATTTTAACTGCTTGTATCTTACTATCGCTATTCATATGGCAGAGCTTCCATTTTCTCAGTTTTTGTATTATTGTTGTTTAGTCTCTTCCCACATATCCTTAGCTACCACACCAGATTAAGCAGTAACCCACGCCTGGGTGTGGGTAATGCTGGATTTACCCACGGTTGGTGTGGTTTGGTCACGAGGGTGAAGCCCGAGTGGCCAAACAAAGACAGAAGGTCGATGATGAGTAAACCTGCTTTTCAAATCTGTCCATCGCGCTTGACGTTTTACCATAAAGGACTCCGACCAAATACTCAGATAAAGCATTTGCACTTTTTTATATATGCATAATAATACATAATATATTTTTATATATGCATATAATTTTAATATTTTAAGATGCATAGAAGCTAGTACAATTATTCCATTGTTAAAATTTTGCTACTTTTTGTGTGTTTATATTATGTTTGCCTTTGCCATGTTAAATGTATATAGCGTCAAAAACTGTTCAGAAAATACATGCCCATGCATCACTTACTGTGTTAACGTTTTAGGTAATTTGGAGTTGTGTGGAACTTAAGGCTGTGAGATATTAACAAATTGCTTTCTGTAGTCAAAAGTGCAGTGTGACTTTTGAGCAAGTCATTTAACCACACAGTATTCGAGTCACCCCTGAAAATGGGCTTGGAAGCCCCCTGACTCAATAGAACCAATTCCCCAGAGACCAGATAAAATACTTTCTACTCCTGAGGATGATCAGTACTGGGTGAAAGGATTAGCAGTAGATGCCATGGTGGTAACGACTGCCAGTAAAAAGGAACTGGCTGAGGAAAGTTCCACTGTTCATCCCCTTAAATGGGAGTCGAGCACGATGGACAGATTTGAGAAGCAGGTTTACTCATCATCGACTTTTACCATTAGGTCCCTGAACTTTTTTGGCACATTTTACTAGACTCCAGAGGAATCTGGTCAAGGAGCAGATGGATACCCTAGCAGGAGCAGGAGCTGAAGGAGTCCAAGAAAAAATTGCCTCCCAGTTAGCTCCCCTGGAGTCCATCTCTAATTCGTCTGTGAGGCTAATTGCACATGCAGCCAAGGGGTGACCAGGTCAGCAGGTTCAGGCACTGCAATTCGACGACACACTTGGATGCCCCTGTGTGAGCTTGCAGAGCCATTCAAGTCTTCCTTTGTCAATTCTCCCTTTGATGGATCCTCATTGTTCAGCCCCAAACCCTGTCTGCAGTGGGCATAAGTTTTTCTGTTCTCCAGCGACCCTATTCCAGGAATCAAAGCAGTGGAAAGATGTGGTTCAAAAAGTCCCAGAGGCCTTTTCAGGACACACATGGTGTGGACTCCCCTCGGGACAAAGGTGGGAGTTCCAGTGGAAGACACCATCCTAGAGGCAGAGGTGGCCCACAGAACCTCAGGCCAACCCTATCAGCACTCCTGAAGGGAGGCCCAATTGCTTGCCTGTTGAGGCAGTTGGGGGAGATTTTCTTTGCACCCAAACCGCCTGGTGACAAATAACCACAGATGCCTGGGTGCTAAGAAGTATTTCCAGAGGTTATTTTATCCCTTTTATTCTTTATCCAAGAACTCAAACAAGACTCCCCAATGTTCCACCCAGTCAGAGGGATAGAGCAGCATTGGAAATACAAAAGCTGGTAGAAAAAAGAGTCATCCAAGATGTCCCACAAGACCAGATAGGATCCAGATTTTACTCGTTTTTTTTAGTTCCAAAAAAGACAGGAGACCGATTCTGGATTTCAGCATTCTAAACAATTTTATTCAACAGTCCAAATTCCGGATGGTCACGGTTCAGTCAATACTTCCTTTTCTAGAGGAAAACATTTGGATGTGCTCTATAAACCTTCAAGATGCATATTACCGTATATAAATGGACAAACGGTCGAGAAGGTTCCTCTGCTTCTGGCTAGGACCCATTCCCTATCAGTTCAGGGTGTTGCCCATTGGTTTCACCACAGCCCCTAAGGGTGTTCACCAAGTGTGTGGCAGCAGTAAAAGCTCACTTGAGACTGCACAGATTCTGGGTGTTTCCTTATCTAGATGACTGGCTTATCACCACTTCGACCAGGCATCTACTGCTTCAGGCGACAAATCTCATCCTGCAGTTGTTCCTGCAGGTGACAGATCTCATCCTGCAGTTGTTCCTGCAGCTAGGCATCATGTTCAACTTTACAAAGTCTCAACTGACCCCCTCTCAGGATATGGAATTTATTGGCACATGCCTTAACACTATCTCTTGTGTGGCCTCTCTACCCTCCCACAAGCTACAGAAAATAAGATCTCAATTCTCTCCTGTGCTGAAACAAAGTATGAGTCCTGCTTGTGCTTCAAGCATTAGGGTCCATGACAGTGGCGTTCAGTCTGGTCCCATTAGCGAGATTTCACATGAGATTACCGCAATAGCTTCTTGCGAATAAGTGGTCCATTCTAACACACCCAGTGAACCACCCCATACTTAACCACAAGTCGCTGCAAAAAGGACCTATCCTGGTGGATGGAATCTGAACAAATAATTTTGGGTTGCCCATTTTTCCCTTCTCAACCCTAAGCCATAGTGACCATGGATGCCTCCCAGATGGGGTGGGGTAGGGCAGGGCATTATCTGGGAAAAGACAGTTCAAGGCACTTGGTCCCCGATGGAAGCCAATCTGCATATTAGCGTTCTGGAGCTGAGGGTGGTTCTACTAGCATTGCAAGCATTTCACTCTGTCCTACCTCAAGGAACGATTCATTCAGACAGCATGCCCGTTGTCTGGTACATCAACAAGGAAGGGGGAACCAAATCCTATCCCCTGTGTCGAGAAGCCCTCCAATGGACGATTGCCTCCGACTGCTTTCTGATAGTAACTCACATCCCGGGAAGTTCAAACGTGATAGTGGACAAACTGAGAAGATGCATTCTGATGCCTCACGAGTGGTCTCTCAATCCTGAGGTAGAGAAGAAGGTCTTTCATCATTGGGGCCAGCCTTCCTGCGACCTTTTTTGCTTCACCCAAAAATAACAAGTGCAGAAGCAATTTTGCTCTAATCCCCCCTCAGGGGGAGTCCCAGAGAGATACGCTTCTCCTCGATTGGCCCCCGGGTCTCTTATATGCCTTTCCCTCTAATCCCTCTTTTCCTCAAGAAAGCAGCCAGGTTGAGAAGCAAGTAATCCACATTGCACCTTTCTGGCCTCGACAAATTTGGTTTCCCTTCCTATGGCCTCATCTAGTTCAGCATCCATGGACTCTGGACCCAGTTCTGCACCTTTTGTGTCATTCTCAGGAACTGGTGCATCCCAGTCTTCAAAGTCTCAAGCTAACTGCTTGGTTCCTCCACTTCTGTTAGATGCCAGGTATAATGATATTTCATCCTCAGTATGATAAATTTTGCTGGCATCCCATAAACCATCCACCAGGAATCTCTACCTCAGTAAATGGAAGAGATTTTCAGTCTGGGCTTGCGACAATGGCTGTGATCCCTTTTCAGCCCCAGTGGCAAACGTTTTAGAATTCCTGACTATTATTTTTGGTAGAGGAGCTTCTGCTGTTAAAGTTATTCTAGCAGCTATCTCTAACTTTCATAATGGCTTTGGAGATCTACCCTTAATTTCTCACAGACTTTATTAGATTTTCCTCAAGGGAACTATCCATTTAAAGCCCCTTTTTAAAGATCCTCTACCACCATGGAACCTGACTATTGTTTTGCAGTCACTAGTAGCCCCCTTCCTTTTGAACCAGTAGCTACTGTTTGTGACTTGAAGTTCCTCTCTTGGAAAATGCTTTTACCTGTAGCTATCACCTCCATGAGATGAGTTTCCGAATTGCAAGCCGTATATTCAAAACCCCCTTACTTAATTTTCCATAAGCATAGAGTTACACTCAGGACAAATCCATCCTTTCTTCCGAAGGTGGTCTCAGAGTCCAACATTAATCAGGCTATAGCCTTACCTGTCCTCGTTCCAGATTTTTCTAATAAAGGCGAATATTGCTTACACCTGTTGGATGTTCACAGACAATTACTAAAGAACTAAAGACAGAACTAAAGAAATTTTTCAGAACAATTGTTTGTCTCCTCCTCTGGTGCAATCTTAGGGAAATCTGTCTCTAAGGTTACCTTGTTAAAATGGTTAAGAGATTGTATTTATTTTATTTATAACCAAAATAATCTAAATCTTCCAATGCCAGTAAAGGCACATTCCACTAGATCTATGGCTACTTCAGCTGTCATTCATTTTAAAGCTTCCATGAGTGAAATGTGCGCAGTAGCAACTTGGGCTATTCCGGATACCTTTATTACTCATTACAATTTGGATCTGGTGTCCAGGAGAAGAGCAGCCTCAGCCTTTGATTCTATGATTCTCAGGAATATCCTACCATAGGGCCACCCAGAATCTAAAGTAGCTGGGGGACTCTGTCCCATCAGTCAAGAATAGATGAAGATTGGCAGTATCAGATAAAGAAGTTATGTCTTACCATAACAGTCCTTCTGTATTGTTGATCTTCATCTATTCTTGGCGTTCCACCCTCCTTTCCCCCTCCTATGAATTCCTGGTGGAGCGACCTGTTGTCCCGCGTCTTCTGTTAGGTTTTTCCTTGGACACGGTTTCCTCATTTGGAATTAGTTTCCTTCCTTTGTTCTATAATTTTGCAAACCTGATCTGAGGTAATGTAGATATGGGCATTATGGGTAGACTACTAGCTCGAGAGTTTTTTTTTGCTTACGCAAGCTATGTAACGGCTGGATCGGTTCCGAGGGTCAGAACCATAACCCATCAGTCAAGAATAGATGAAGATCGACAACACAGATGGAAAGTTATGGTAAGACATACCTTCTTTTTTCTTACTACAGCAACCAAAGTTTCCCTTGGAAAAAACGTTTTACTTCCCTTCCTTCTTTATGGTGCCCCTGTTCTACCTAATTTACAAACTTCTACCCTAAGCAAGATGGAACAGTGCTACAACAATGTTGCAAACTTTGCCACAAACTGTAAATATCGCACACACCACTGTAAACCACTACTAGAAGTTAACTGGCTTGAACATCCCGAACAACCTGCTTTTATTCAACTATCCACTTTGCACAACCTTATTTTCAAGCCTACTGCCTGCCCTGCGCTAGCCAACTTAGTCGCACCTTATACACCAAATAGATCCTTACATTCAGAAGATAAAAATCTCTTAGCTATCTCAAAACCCACAAAAAAAAAAAAAAAAAACAGGTCACTCTCTGTATTCATATTCTGTCTCTAAACTATGGAATTCACTACCTCTTGCTGCCAGGTCTATGCCTGCCCTAACACGTTTTAAAGCCTCTTTAAAAAATCATCTCAAAAATACATGGCTCTGCTCCTGTATAACTCCAGCCTAATGCTCAGCTCATCCTCTTCCACACTAGCTTCATTTGCTTCTTCTTCTGTCGCATCTCACTCCTTCACAGTCTACAAGATCCTAATGTCTCTCCTAACTCCTTCTCTGGTTTTATACCATACCCATAAGCTACTGCTCAGTTTGTAATGCCTCTATTCTTAACTCTCTCACTATCTTTCTGCATCACTAACTCTTCTGCTATTTTCCTAACTGAATCTATCATTTTATTTTTCATGTTCTATAAAGCCGGTGTCATCATACATTGTACTACCTACATACTACTTCTGTACACTTTATCTACTCATAGGCTATGTATCTATTGTTACAATAACTAAAATTGTCTATAATGATATAACTGTATAGAATTATCCAGATGTGCAGTATATGTTGTAACCTAGTTTACGTTCTATCAGTTTATTTTTGTATAGTATTCCTCATGTTGCTTGTATTGTTTTTGGACTATATTGTATTTGTATTGCACTGTATGTGAAACGTTTCTCCCTAGGCCTCCACTGAAAATGGGTTCTGTAGACCCAGTCAGACCACCCCAGTAAACAAATGTCAAATAAATAAATAGTTATATCTATTTGGTGGCTGTGGCCACTTCTGAACGCCTTACTGCATTGGTCAAACACAATAACTTGTATTAATATTAATTTCACTCATTATAATTGGGTACCCTTGTAAGAGCCTTAGAGTAGCTGGCTTTGGACTGTCTGTTGGCAGTGTAGCTACTTTATAGTCTGGGCAGAAGGGGCATAGCTAATAAATCCGTGCTAGCCTTTCCAAAGTCTCTAAGTGTGTAGGTATTAGCTGCTTGGATCAGGGACATGAAGCACTGGTTTCACAGAGAGGGTGCTGGAAGACTTGGCTTGGACACTCTGCTGAGAACTCAACTCTACAGCTGTGCCAGTGGGGAGTCTCATTTGGGGCCCTGGAGAAGAGAGAAAAATCCAGACCCTGGACTGTGTGTGTTCCCTGTGTGCTCTTAAGGAAAATCGTGCTTGATGCAGAGAGCTGCACCTGTAAAACATTGTGTGCATCTGTTTTTATTCCAAGTGAACGTCCCTCTTCAGTGTCAGTAGTGAGGATTCAGGCACCTTGATTACTGGACCAGAGTGGGGATGTCACAGTCACATAAACAACAGTCGTTTTGCAATACTGGATACACATTACCTTTAAAAAGGTGAAATGTCTTAGTAAACAGTGATAGCAAATCTTTGAGGTGGTAGCTAAGTATGTAATATTACTGTTTTCACTTTAGGTGATTTTCATCAGTGGTAACATAGTTAGGCAAACAGTAAAAAGAAACATTTTATAGTAATAGTCTGCACATTTAGTGGCTGCTGTTCTCTTAAAGACTGTATATATATTTTTTCTGCATGTGGCTATGTGTTCAGTCATTGGTTTGATATTAGCACAAGTTAAGTCACATCAGTCTGTTAAAGTGCTTTCTTCAGAGAAGCGGATGATCTGTTAAGATGTGTGCAGAAATAGAGTTCACAGAAAGCAATAAACTGTTTATCTACTTCTGTTTTTATAAAGAGCAAAGCCTGGTTTCTACTGTTCTACTGGTATGTGGTATGCAGCACCTTGTTCATTGTTCTTTTTCAGAATTAGTTGTGCTTGTGTGTGCATGCACGTGAGCATGCATGTCTGTGTACATGTGTGTGTGTGTGTGTGTGTGTGTGTGTGTGTGTGTGTATATATATATATATATATATATATATATATATATATATAATATAATATAATATTATGTGATGTTATGTATGGCCGTAAAACATTTCTCTGCTCTTCTTGTTGAAAAAATGCATTACCTCATCAGTAAAACATTTCTTTGCTCTTGTTGAAAAACTGCATTACCACATTTCAGCACACAAGTTACCTTTAATCAGTTGGAGCAGAGTGAATAAAGTTCATTGGCAGCAGTTTAAGCAGTAATATAAACAATACATTTTCACTGCAGATGGCAGCATCAGTTATCTAGCAAAAGTGAGTTTGAAAGATGCAACAAGTTCAGAAACATCAAGTTCAGAAACATCATAAGCTTAATAAAAATATGAAAAGCTGGAAACACCTAGGTCCTGATTTACCTTTCCTTACATACGAGGGAAAGTAATAATCAACACATAAAACACTGCTTTAGACTCAAGCAAAATATAAGAAAATGTTTTGGAAGTCATACTTAAAGCATGGAATTAAAAAAAAGTTGGTCACACTTGGCAGAGGTGGCTGTAAGTCCACTATAATACAACTGCATCAGTACTCTGGCATTTGATTTAGAGGTTAAGTTTGCATGATTTAGTTCCAGTGATACAGGGTTTGATTCTCTCAGCCTTTATTTGTCTCTTGTCTGACCCTGAGCAAGATATTTAGCCAGATATTCCCCAGTCCTTCCCCTGAAAAGGAGCTCTGTGTCTGCTTGGTCTACCTGGTCAACAAGTAGGATTATTATTAGTAATACAAATATTATCACCTGTATAGTGTCTATTTACAAGTATCCTTAAACACTTTGTAAGTCACGCCTCTTATAAAAATTATCTCCAGCCAGCATTCATTCACACTTCTTGTGTTACTGAGATCCTCACCCATGCTGGTGGGTTCATATGTTTGCATACCTCCATGCACTCATCTTGTCTGAGACATTCTCGGCAGTCATTCCCTTTTTCAGAACCCCCTATACACACTTGCCATAACAGTGTAGCTCAGTGCTCATCTGTACCACTTTGCCAATCATTGCACCCTGTTGTTGTCATATCCTAATTTTGTTCTCTTGGTTCCCTAACCTCGTCTCCCACAGCCAAGCTCTTTTGTAAGGCATTAATTTCTTCCCTTCCTGATCATATTTCACTGGTCCAGTTTTGCCTCCACCCATCTGTCCACCATTAGCATCTGCCACTCATGTATTTTATTTTCATGATGTCTGTATTCATCCATACAGCAACCAGCCCTGCATGACTAACTCTACTTTCCACATGCCGACTCAAAACTTTTCAATCCTTCCATCTTTCCTTGTACATCAAGGGGCCTTTACCTATCCATTCTATTTTAACCCCCCCCTTAACCAGTCTCACCAATTCTCCCTCTTTGCAGTACTGTGTTTTTAGCTCAACACCCATCTTGACCACACAAGTGTAGCTCTATCCTGACATCCCTTCCTGTTGTTTTAACATTTCTTGGTGAGTCTCTAATGTTTATGCACAGTTTTTCCACTGGTTGCTTGAACCAAGGAGCTCTTGAGTTGCAAAGGGCTAGGTCACCAGACATTCTTATAAGAGCTCAGATGTCTGCAGCCTTCTATGTGCTCACAGCTTTGCCTGGCTTCTCCTGAGTACTGCTCTAAACCTGGTCCTATTTATTCAAGATAAACTTTTATTTCTGTCTGTATTTCTGTACAAATGGTAAGTGTGAAATATCTAGGCTATTTAGTGAGAACAATAACTTCAGTGGGATCCCTCACACCATAATATCACCTTGCCTCAAACCAAGGTTTCTGCAAACATTCTGCTCCTCAATAAAATATTTTCACTCTGTTTTCTTCTCCAATAATTTTATCACCGGGTCCAACACTTGGGGTTTCAGTAGGATTTAAAGTGTTCATTTTCACACATTTATCCAAAATCATCTGTACTGGTGTTGCCCCAATGCCTTTACACGGGTTGTTTTTCAAGTTCAGCAGCTGTGTTATTGGCATTTTTCATCTGCTGTGATATTTGTCAGCATACATTTGACAGCCTGCACTCCTCATTCAGCCACTGCATTGGACTGTGGCAAATAGGAACTTAACATTTTACTGTAAAATTCCTATCATCTAGCAAAATCCTGGAACTCATTCTAGACTGTTATCTGAAAAGAAAGTTGTAAGGAATGTATTCCTTGGTAATATGAGATCTTACTTTAGATCAGTAGTAACTGGACTACTTTAACAGACTGTTAGCCATACCATCTGTAAGATCTTCAGATTACCAACCACATTAAGTATTCTTTTTAAGCAAACATGAATAAAACAGACCACAATTTTCTACCAGTGTTCTCTGGAACAGTGTATGACAATCATGGTTCTTTTGTTTGAAATGTTGTGTGTGTGTGTTGTACAACGCACAGTTAGTGACAATGTCTGCAAAATCATCTTGATACTCCAGGTCATAAAAGCAAGACTCTCTTCTCTTTCAGGTCTCCATTCCCAAATTATTTCAGTGATGCATTTCAGCATTTATTCTCTCATTTTTAATGGGACAGCTGCACCTTTTAAAATATTCCTATCACTCAGTGAAGATTTATATAGTTGTGCTTCTCTTGTAGCTCTTAGTAAAAATGGCTTCTTTCTTCTGGACAGCTACTCTACAATGCCCTCAAAGTTCCATGTTTCATTATTCATTTCCCGTTTTATTTCTTCCAGTGTCTCTCCTGACTCTGCGGTGTTTGTCATCTGCATATGTTCTGAGCTTCCAGTTCCTTTTCTATGTCCAACAAATAAGCTGTTAACTAGGTATTTGTGTATTACACTTCCTTTCCCATGTGCTTATTTTACAGTAGGTTGGTACCTTTATAAGCACATTAAAAATTTCTGCATTCGAACTGTTGTACTGTTCAAATGATTTTCATGATAACTTACACTACTTTATTACCAGATTCAACCATTTTATATTTTCCATACTCAAAAAGAAAACTACTGCTAGCATTTCTTTCTCTGTATGAATGTGGTACTGTTTGACTTCAGTCATTGCCCTGGATGCACAGGTTACTTACCTTCCTCCTTGGAGAAGTACAACATTCGGCCCATGCTTTCTTCCTGCTATATCAACTGAAACCATTTCTAGCATACCACTTTACCAATTCACTCTCTGTAAACATGGCTTCAGCTTGCCCAGCACATGCCAGTGTCAAATGGTGTCTCCATGAGTCAGTTTACACATGTGCTTAAGTGTGTATATCTTTTTGGATGTAGGATTAAGCAAGTTACTGACTGATGTAACTGTTTAGATGAGTCTTTGGACCATTTCTGGAAAGAGTATGATGTATATATTTATGTTCTCTAAATCAGTCTTGCATGTTTCTTTACTTAGTTTTACATTCACTTCTCTTGTCCTCTCTAGGACTTTCTTTAACATGCGTTTGCTCATTGGATTTTGATCAGATCACAATGTTATCAGATTTCTACACCTTCCTCAAATAACTAAGGCACAACTTTATGGAACACCTCTGGTGCCAAGGTTATTCTAAAAGGAAGCCTGATTCTCTAATAACTAAACAACATTTTAAATGTATTCAGGCATAAACTACTTTCTTCTAAATTAAATTTTACATATGTTTGAACTTGCATTCAACACTAAAAATGTAAGAAATTTCATCCATTGTAGGCAGCTGCTAATACTCTAGCATTTCAGATGTATTTGAGACCCAAGAATCTCCAAGTACACCTTTAGACTACCTTTTGACTTTTCTGCAATTACTAGAGATTAACCCACTGTGTTAGTTCATTTCACTTGATTACATTAATATTTTCCATTCTGTCTAGCCCTGCTTTCAAAGTGTCACTTAACATGACTAGTATTTTCCAAGTAGGAGAATTTCTGTTGAAATTTCTTCATCCAGTCTAAGAATATACGTTCCCTCAAGGCAACTGATTCCTTGAAATATATCAGCATGTTCACTAAAGGCGTCTTTGCTTCTGTTTTTATTTACTGGCATCCCACATTGTTTTAACTGCATTTCTTCACATGTGACTTCCAAGTTTTGGCTTTGCATTATTTTGTAGCACAACAAACTTCATTATAGTATCTTCTTCTCATGTTTATTTCTAAATAACAAATCCCCTTCACAGGTACTCCCTACCCTTAGTTAGGAGGGTTGGGAGGGTGGCCTAATGGTTAAAGTGTTTGCCTTGCAAGCACAAGGTGCAGGGTTTGAGTCTCACAAGGGATAATTGGCTAGGCTTAAAATGGCTCACAAGGGCAGTTAGCTTAGTACAAATCTATAAACCTATGAACCTATCCAAGTTGCCAGTCTCATACTGCCAGTATTTACAGGTGGCCAGAACTCAATCTTTTGCAACCACTTGATTAAGTTCAAACTAATCTAAGTACTACAGAAAACACAAAAACAATGTCTCTGCAGACTCTCCAAACCCCTGAATCTATAAATATACCAACACTGCAACCCCCCCCCCCATGGAAACAAATAGAATATTTAAATAATGTTTTAACAGGGGCAAGCTTCCCTGTACCCCATAACTTGCAAAGTTAAATATACCTACACCAAGACTGCCTAACAATGGGGGAAAGGGGTAAATTCCCTATCCCCGGTTAACTGTGATCTCACTACAGTAACACCTCAGGTTACAACTAATAGTGATCCAATGAAATGGGACACTGGATCACTGCTACACTGACTTATGTATGTAAAGAACTCCAGCTCTATTCAGTCTCATACCGCTTGCTCAGAGGTGACCTGTGCCTGACATATAAGGCCATGTCAAACCCAGATTTGATGAATATGCTTCACCTCAAAAAATCTAGATCCCTGAGAACCACAAGGGCGGGAGACTTAAACCTTGACACGGTTATTAATAGAACGTGCTGGAGGGACAGATTCATCACCCAGAGACTCCCTATGCTGTGGAACAAAATCCCGGTACATGTGAGGCAGAGCACCTCGCTGGCCTTGTTCAAGAGGAATTTTGACCAATGGATGGGAGATCGCAGATATACCCCAGGGATTACTTCAGTGTCACTGCTTGACAGAGGCACAGCAAAATAATAGGCATAGTTTTATTCAAACTAAAGGGGTGGCGAAAGCCAAATAACTATGGGCTAGGCTTATAAATGCCCTTGGGCAGATAGCCTAGTATGAACCTATGAACCTATGAACCTATTAATGTCTCTGAGTATCTTCTTTTCACCATATCTGGACAGTGAGCTACAAGTAATTGTACCTGAGCATGTGCATCAATTTTGCTTCCTATCTTGGGTAGTTATGCTCATACTATCCCATTGAAAAGACTACCATGTAACTCTGTGATCTTCAGCTCCTTCTTCCACTGTATTCATGACCACAATTTTTTTTTTTTTACACTTTTTACTTTGCTTCTCAAATGCTGGGCAGCGATGCAGTGCATGCTCTGCCCCACATATTGCACAGTCAAATGCATTTGCTCTTGTTCCTCACACGTTTTATGTTTCCTGTTATCTGCTACCCATGTCTCACTTCCTCCATATGTTTGCACTCAGGACAAAAAAACTGTGTGTTCTGATCCTCCTCATGCAATTGTTATGACTGAGCATTAGTAGTTTTAGATGCAGTGCTAAGCTTGTGTGGCTCTCTCTCTAGGGTAATAAAAATTTCTCCTAAAAGTTTTTCACTGGGTGCATTAAACAACATTCTGCAGACAACTTAATTTCTAATCAGGACCCCTGTAAATGCCAAAGCTCACACATCTTGGATTTTATTTTCAGTTCAGCAACATTCTAGCTAATTCACATATCCTTTTGCACACAAAGAAAAATGCATACCTCTAATAAATTATAATCTTTATAATTATAACCTTGTGTAACATTTCCTATAATTACCTAAAAGCTTACCTTATTATCATCAGTGTTGAATTTAAACATGCTACACAGTTCAAGCACATCTGTCCTTGGTAACATGAAGGAATAGAAAGGCATATTTCCCAGTAGGCTTTGCATCTGCACTTCCTGCATGAAGGAAGAGATGCTTATACCAGTGCAGCCTTGTTAAACCCTGAAGTGGCCATATGCAGTTTAGAGCACTGCTTAAATCTCCAGCTGTCAGACGGGTTTACACTTTTTAAATTTTAGTTCATTTGATACCTTTTACAGCCACAACACAAACTAAAGGCAGGAGCATCGATTAACATTATGAAATACATACATACACACACACACACACACACACACACACACACACACACACATATATATTACACACACACGTGTGTGCATGTGTGTGTGTGTGTGTGTGTGTGTGTATGTATGTATATATATATATATATATATATATATATATATATATATTTATGGATCTGTCAGAAGCTCGAGTTTTCAGAAATTCATATTGTCAAGATGATATGATTGAGTTTCCGAAAACACGAACTTCAAAAACCAACAAACATCTACCCTTTTTCTACATGCACCCCTCACACCCCCTGCATATTATATATACCAACTCCAAGATAGCACTACAGTGGGAAAAGGGTAAATTCCCAATCCACACTATACTGCAATCTCTATTCAAAAGCTTATTTTGAGAAACTCGATCATATCATCTCAAAAATATGAATTTCAATTTCTGAAAACTTGAGCTGCTGATGGGCACCCATATATATATATATATATATATATATATATATATATATATATATATATATATACATATATATATATATATATATATATATATATATATATATATATATATATATATATATATGTACAACAGAGATGTGTTAAAGGAGAGTCTGTTATCATCATACTTACCCATGTTCCTGATGACTCTGTCAAATTTATGTGGAATTTTATCTATATGTTAAGTAGCAATAATGCTAAATTTACCAAAAGAACCTATGTTACATTTTTTGGTGTTGAGGATAAGCTTGTGATTAGTACACTATTTCTTTATTCTAGCCCTGGCTTGAGAATGTGAGTATCAAAATAAGATTTGATAACCTCCCCCAGTTTGCAGTCATCGGTAAACTTGGTTAGCCATAGTCCTTTGATAATGGCTTTTACAGAAATGTATACTAAAGAGGAGGGAGCCCAGTGCAGAGCCCTGGGTGACACCACTACTGATATTTTCTATCTCAACTTTAATGGTATGGATTCTGTCGAACACCAATTACCAGTCCAGAAAACTATGTTTATTATTTATTTTATTTTATTTTACATTTATAAAAGTAAAAAAAAGGCTACCACCAAAAGCAGGTATCCAGGTCCACGAAGCCAGTAACATCCAAATACGTACAAACCAAGAAAGGACCAGGAGTAGGCTGCAGATTCCAGTATAAAGATTATTTATTGTAGAACAAACCGCAGAATAAAAAACATAAGTGCTTTCGTAGGTGTGTACTCCACTTCATCAGATGTAATTATATTGCATCCTAACCTTCATTTTATACTCTAAAAGCACTAGTCACATGTTACTAAATAATCAGATGTCCTAAATATTTAAAACCATACATAATATATATATATTTATATATATATATATTTATATATATATATATATATTTATATATATATATATATATATATATATATATATATATACACCTTAAATACAAGTATATGTACAATATAGATACTCCCTTATAGAAATAGCAGCAATGTATTTAAAATAATTTCATATAAAAAATACACATATAAAAAACTAACATTTCCATTCAAATAAATACATGGAAATATATGCACACATAATTTTAATCTAAAAAGGGGCCTTTTCTTTAATACAGGCTTTAGGGGTACATAATTATTCAGGCCATGTCCACTATCTGCCTTAAGCCTTACAATCCATTTGGCTTCTAAAGCCCTCTGTCTTGTTTCGGACATCGCCACCCGTAATACTTTCATATACCCTCCCTATTACAAGAAATTTAAAAGTATGTTCACCGTCAGTGTCACGGACATGTTTGGAAAGTGCACTAACTCTGTCCTTTCTATTAATGTGGTACACATGTTCCCTAATCCGATTTTTAAGTACTCTGTCAGTTTTACCAACATAAAATTTTAAACATTTCAAACAATGTGCAAGATATACAACATGTTTGGTGTTACATGAAGCAGAGACCTTAAAGTTATACTGTCTTTTCTCATCTGGATGCATAAACTTAGTGCTGATATCCAAGTAGCTATAAAAATTGCAGTGCCTTTGTCAGAAGTCAAGATTCCCCAGTTTTTCCTGACTATGCCCATGTAGGTCTGTACATCAGACAAATAATATAAGGGCATCCTAAGCATCCCTTTACTACTAGTATTACTCACTTTCCTGATGGCCTGCCTCTTAGAGAAATATGGTTGTGCCACTGAGTCTCTAAGTTTGGTTACCTCCTTTACACTATTCTTCACCATCTTGCCATCATAGCCCCTCTCTATCAGTTCCTTAGTAATACCTTCAGTGCACTTCAAGAAATCAGACTCCCTCCCATTAAGCCTAGAGGCTGTGAAGGCTTGTTTCTTCACCACACTCATGAAAATGTAAGGGGGGGGGTGCATACTGTCATGACAGTAGGCTGTTAACATGACATGGTTTCCTATATTGTTTCGTGTACAGTCTATTATCCTCATCTACCAATTTTTGTTTAGAAATGAGTTGTCACTTAAGAGACAGTTATGTTTCCAATGGAGTACGTTTAATGCCTCACACTGTGAAGGTATGACTATGTGTAGGCATTGTAATTTTTGTAGCTACTTGGATATCAGCACTAAGTTTATGCATCCAGATGAGAAAAGACAGTATAACTCTAAGGTCTCTGCTTCATTTAACACCAAACATGTTGTGTATCTTGCACATTGTTTGAAATGTTTAAAAAATTTATGTTGGTAAAACTGACAGAGTACTTAAAGATCGGATTAGGGAACGTGTACCACATTAATAGAAAGGATAGAGTTAGTGCACTTTCCAAACATGTCCATGACACTGACGATGGACATACTTTTAAATTTCTTGTAATATGGAGGGAATATGAAAGTATTAGGGGTGGCAATGTCCGAAACAAGACAGAGACTTTAGAAGCCAAATAGATTGTAAGGCTTAAGGCTGATAGTGGACATGGCCTGAATGATTATATACCCCTAAAGCCTATATTAAAGACTGAGCTGAGTAGCCCTTTTTCAGCAGAGGCTCGGGGAGAAAAGCTCCACGATATTACAATGTTGGGATACGTTTAACATAAATAGACAAAAAGCTTCAGTATTTTACAGTTTGCCTGAACAGAAACAATTTTTTTTTTTTTTTACAAACAGTCAAAGAATTTCATCAGTTGTTATTGCCGTAAATGTTTGAGTCAGTAGAGAAATGAAAGAAGGACAAGTAGAGTGATAGTTTATCCAGGTTGCAGCTTATGTATGGATAAATTCTGAGTTGGGAAGAGTTTGTTCATAGGTTCATAGGTAGGTACTAGGCTATCGGCCCTAGGGCCCATACAAGCCTAACCAAAAAAATATACCCTGGCTTTCGCCACCCAAGAAAATTATTTTCCTGTGCCCCTGTCAAGCAGAGCCACAGAAGTGATCCCTGGGTTGAATTTCCCATTTCCCATCCAATCATCAAGATTGTTCTTGAAGAGTGCTAATGAGGAGCTCTGTTTGACATAGATAGGTAGTCTGTTCCAGAGTATGGGAAGTCTCTGGGACAGGAATCTATCCCTCCATCATGTTCTGTTTATTGTGGTGACAAGGTTAAGGTCCCTAGAGCGTGTAGCTCGGAGGGATTGGGATTTCTTTAAGTGGAGCATGTCCAACAGCTCTGGGTTTGACATAGCTTTGTGTGTTAGGCAGAGATTGCCCCTGAGCAGGTGATATGCGATGGAGTAAAGCTGTAGTTTTTTTGAGATGGTCTGCATAGGGCATCTGTTTGAGGCCAGTAATCCTCTTTGTGAGGTATTTCTGTGGTCTTTCCAGTTGTTGTAGATGTCTTGTGAGGTACATACCAAAAGGGGCATTGTACTCTATAATGGGTCTAATGAGTGATGAGTAGAGGGGAACAATGACCTCTTTTTTTCTCGATGAGAATCCTTTTGTGATGAGATGAACCACGTAGAAGGATTTCCTGACTACTGTGGCGATGTGATTATCAAAGGAGAGACTACTGTCCACCTGTGTCCCAAGGTCTCTTTATCACATTTTCGGCATTAAGTAGACTACCAGCTATGTGGTAGTTCATGGGTACAGAGTTATTCCCAAAGGGGGATGACAGTACACTTTTTTGCATTGAGCTTCAGGCCATGGCTTTGACACCAGGTATCTGTCTCAGTGAGGCCCTTTTGTAGTTTGTCCACATCGTTAGGAGTTTCGATTATGGCTCCTAGTTTGCAGTCATCTGCAAACTTTGTTAGCCAAAGACCTTCTGTGTTGGCCTGCACTTCAGAGAAGTAGATACCAAACAGGAGAGGACCCAGGACTGAACCCTGTGGTACTCCACTTGTCACTGGTCTGATGTCAGATTTGGAATCCGCTACTTTCACAGTGTCAATAATCCCAGCATGCGGGATAGTGTCAGAGACCTTGACGAGGTCCAGATAAGCAGTGTGGACTGTATGCTCCCTTATCCATGACCTCAGTAATCCTTTCAAAGTACTCAATCAGGCTGAGCAGATATAATCTGCCTTTTACAAAGCCAATCTAGTGTGTATCAATACAAGGTCATCTATATCATGGTTTATTAGTTCTGCCATAATAATGGTAAAAGCACTTAATAAAGTTAAAAGATAGAATTAATAGGATAAGAAATGACTAAGGGAGGAATGTACTGAAATGTTAACTAAAAATTGTAACATCAATGAAAATTAAAAGAAGACTTCTGAAGAAGTCCTTAATAGGTATTGGGATGAATGCGCTTTACCAAAGTAAAGTGAATTTTGGTTTTATCCTCTGGTGACTGCACCTTCTTCCTTTTTAATGTACTGAAATTATTAAATCTAATTAGTTCTGAAGCAATTACATTGGGAGGAATCACAGAGAGGTAATAACATTTCTTAAAGTGAGATGTTAGAGAGATTTCTGGTTTCACTTTAAAGGCAGTTCTGGACAGATGATGCCAGTCTAGAAAAGGCTTTTATTTTTGATTGTGCAAAAAAAAAAAAAAAAAAAAAAAAAATCATCATCTTCTAAGAGTAAGGGCAGCCATCTGTTGGGATAGAAGTATTTCATGAGTGGTAAAAGAATGGCATACATTAAAACTCAGCCTAGACTAATCTTGTAACTTTGGACACATCCTTACCTGATGCATTCACAATATCCTCTTGTACAAAAGATGGGGTTCTACCCTGAGAGACAAAAAATGGGGTTCTACCGGTAGAGTATCTTTTCTTGAGTAATAAGTTTTGTTTCTCATGCTGTCAATGACACAGGTTAAAATGTTCAAGTTTCTTAGAATCTTGAGTGTTTCTAAAATGTGTACCACAGAATATTTTCTTTTCTGCCTGTATCATGAGCATACATGGGCAACACCACTGTTATCTGTGCAGGAGAGCTACTATATACCATTATCTGGGCACCTCCAATAGCATATCTAACATGACACAGAGTTTGTAATGCATAACATAAGTACAGTAAATAACTGACCAAACATACCATGCAAGTCCTGTAAATCCTGTGTGCAGGAATCATCTCAATCTGATTTGTGCAGGCTGTGCATTTCTGTATGTTCATAAATCGTTTTCAGATAAATTAAAGGAAGTGGCCTTCTGCACTGAGAAAGTGAAAACTTATGACAATGTATTCAGTTATTTTACCAGGTCAACTTACAGAGTCCATTACTAGTGTTCTCAGTTTTCTCAAATTTATGTGAACTGTTTCTTTCTCTGTTTACTAAAATATTCTTGTTAATTTAGAGTTTAAAGGCATAAACAACTTATAAGCAGATAATACGTTTTGAGAGAGACTTCACTTTCCTTTTCAAACTCATCCCAAATGTAAAAACCTGAAAGCTTGCATACTTTAACAGCTTCAATAAGTAATCAAAACATTAAGACAACAACAGCAGTAGCAAAGAGCAGTGCATGTAGATGGACAGCTAAGAGTCATCTAAAAGCACTGGTGAAACAGAGTGTGTGTGAAACGATACGAAAGAACTCAGATCCAGCTTGTACTGGATGACAGTTACATTGTATTTCACATAGGTCTAAAGCATAATAAGTAGCTAGAACTAACGACTACACAAAAAATAATGTACATATATTAAAGCCTTGACCTCTGACGATGGAGATTTAGATTTGAATTCTGTCCTCTGTATGCTAATTGCAAATAACTTGTTTAATGACACCGTCCCTTAAAACTTCACATCTGTAGTAGTGAGCCTACCTACTTACTAAAATGAATGGAAATGAATGAATGAATCCAAAAACAAATAAAATTATTTATTCAAAGAGGTGTTGATCTTCGCTTGCTCTCTTGAAATTCTTATAAGACACGCAGTTCTGAAACGATCCTTTCTGAATTAATAGCTATCCGGAACAGAGTTTTCCAAAATAAGAATTTAACTTATTAAAAATAACAGGGCCCTGTGGAATCAGTGTAATAGTCAGACCAAGAAGTGTCCAAATGTGTTGGCAGCAATGGTAACTACCTCGGTGAAGCCGAGGTTATCAAAATAATCAGAAATTCAGTGTCAAGTTTGCAAGGTTTCATTCTTGACCTAGTCACTGAAATCCCCCAAGACACACCATCTGAAATGTTGAAAAAACAGGATGATGAAAAGATCAGTGGACTCTTGCAGAGGTGAATGGTAAATGAGGGGAAACATAGGTCACTCCTGCCCCAAGGACATACTCAAGGGCGCCCGCAGGCAGGTGCAAGGGGGTGCACTTGCACCCCCCTGGAATCGGCAATCGGCTGAATACAGCATTTCAAACAAAGTTTTTCTGACTACAGCAAAGTTTTTCTTTTGTGCGTTCTTCTTTAAGAAGATCGCGGGTAGGCGTGCTGACATCATCGCGGGAACTTAGATGGGCTGACATCATCACTATGTGAAAGCGGGAACTTAGACAGGGTATTCGAGCGGGAACGGAACTCAGACGGAGTATGGGGAGTCAGATGGAGTATGCAGGGAACGGAAGATGGCGAGTCTGACGGAATATTCAGGAACGGAAGATGGGACCCGTCCAGGTTGTGTGTGTGTGTGTGTGTGTGTGTGTGTGTGTGTGTGTGTGTGTGTGTGTGTGTGTGTGTGTAAAATGCCCCAGGTGTACATGGTGGTGGGTAGAGAATAAGGCTTGAACCCTGTACCTTGGGCCCAAGTGGCAAGAGCCTGAATTCCCTACCCACCACCATTTGTAAAAATATTGTAGGATTTTCCCTCATACCTTTTCTGTTCCTCATAAAATCTGTGGTTTCTGCATTTGTGTCCTTGTTGCCTGATATTCTTGGCTGTCTGGAATGTTTCTCCCTGGGCCTCTGCTAAAAAATTAGCTTTTTTTTTCAAAGTCAGACTTTCCTGGTTAATAAATGTAAATATTGGACTTCTTTTCTTCAGAAAGTGTATGGTAACAAAAGCAAGCTTTTATTCTAGCAATTTTCTAAGTGTACAAGATGGATATTTGAAATGTATCCCTGTGTTTGGGACTGTATTCCCCCCATTATTGGCTTCATCCAGGTTTTGTGCTAGGGTTGAGAGTTATGGGAAGAATTGAATTCACTGAATATGTTTGGGGGCTGTATTCACCCAGTGTTGACTTTGTTCAGGTATTTATTGGCTTCATCCAGGTATTTATTGGCTTCATCCAGGTTTTTTGCTAATGTTGAGAACTATGGTAAGAACTGATTTCACTGAAAATGTTTGGGGGCTATATTCTCTCATTACTGGCTTTGTCCGGGTGTTATTTGCTAAGAGGTTGAGAGCTATGGTGAGAACTGAATTCACTGAATGTTTGGTGGTTGTAGTCACCCATTATTGGCTTTGTTCAGGTCTTTTGTGCTAAGGGGTTGACAGCTGTGCTATGGTGAGAACTGAATTCACTAAATGGTAAAGTTTCAGTCTTCCTCTTTCACAAAACTGATCTGGCATAGTGGTATGTTGCTTTGACTTTTGCACAGGGTCCCCTGGGTTCAAGACGTGGCAGTGAAATGTATGGTGGTAATGCAGCATTTTATTCTAGCAACTTTCAAACATTATACAAGCAATGTTTAAAATGTGTCCCTGTTGTTTGGCCTTTTGCCCCCCCCCCCAATAAATTTCGGCTTTTTCCAGATTTCTTGTGCTGCAAAGTTCAGAGATACAGCTGAGTGTCGAGTAGATTTTACAAGGAGCTGAGAGCTGCAGGGGCGCAAAAGTTTAGTGCTGATTATGTTTAGTCTGCTTACATTAATAGCACAACAGATAGTGTACTTGCTTTAGATGCTGAAGGCTGTGGGTTCTACTCCCGCAGTAGGTAAATGCATTGCTGATGCTGTATTGTGTTGTAAAGGGGGTGGATGCTGCAGTCCTTTTGGCAAAGATACCTAGTAACTATGAACCTGTTAACAGTTTGCTATCCATTCTCTATTGCGGTATTACTAGCTTTTCATTTTACTGCATGCAACAAAGGCAATTTATTCTTCAAGGGTAACGGGCACTTTATTTGCAGTCCTTTTGGCAAAGATACCTAGTAACTATGAACCTGTTAACAGTTTGCTATCCATTCTCTATTGCGGTATTACTAGCTTTTCATTTTACTGCATGCAACAAAGGCAATTTATTCTTCAAGGGTAACGGGCACTTAGATTAAATAATGACAAAGTGTTTGCTAGCAGCAACCTCTATTAGTTACAAATTTCTTCAATGTGGATTTTACTACAGAGATTGTGTATATTTTTTACTGATACTGGTGGACTTGAGTAGACGTTATGATGGAAATGTTCTGAATTGGGCAATTTTGTCATTGGTGGATGCTTTTTGTTTCTTTGTTTACTGGAAAATTTTTCAAAACAATAAATTTAAAATGCCCTTTAACAACTGTACTGTATTGTACAAGGAATATAATGTAATACAGTCAGGAAGGTGTATCAAAGAGCATGTGTATGTTATGTTCGAGGGGCCTATGATTTTGAAGACAGCCCAGAGTTAATATTTGCAATTGGCAAAATGTATTTTCTCTGAAAGTCGGTTTCGGTGCTGTTTCAATGCATGTGAGTTTCAAGGGCAGAGAAGTATTAATGTTAGTCTATTTTCATTGAGACTGCATTGCTTTAACAGATGTGTATTAGGGTTTGTGCTGTAAAATGCAAAATAAAACTTTCAAATGAAATCCTAAATCATCGCAGAAGTAAAGCAGTATGCACATTAGTGTTTATGGTAAATGGGGCAAAATAACCAAGGAATGGGACATTGGAATGGCTGCAGGGGGGGAGGCTCCATTTGACCATGATTTTGTGAGGGGGGGGTAGCAAACTCGACAGCCCCGGTTGAACTATACCTCTCAGTTGTCCATATCTTTGCACAATTAATAGATATTTGCTGCTTATTTTTGGTTTGTTTCTCAAAATTTGTGGTTTTCTAGCAAATCATTTAGGAATTAAGCCATTAAATGACAGACATTGAGTTTCAGATGTCATAATCTTCAGAAAAATGCATGCTAATGCAAGACTGTCTAAGTTTATACAAGAGCAATTTTTAGTAGTGTTTCTGTGTTCCCCAATATATTTGGCCTTGTTCAGATTTCCTGCATTAAGAGGTTGAGAGGTATGTGCAAATCACTTTGTAGATTAGGAATATCCAAACATCTCAATTGTCCCCAATTCTGGCTCAAAATGTTGCTCTCCCCTAATAATGCCTCCTCCAAAATGGCAATTTTGGAAGAAAATGTGGAGGGTTTACAATTATAACTGTAATGATCAGTTGTAGATTACCTTTATTTCAGAAATGCATGTGGATGCTCTTATTTTGTTAGCTGCTTCAAGTTAACTGTTAATATTAAAAGGTGTCCCTTTTTGACAGGTATTTTGCATCACATTTTGGTCTGTTTTTCATAAAATTGTGGTTTCTGGCAAATTAGTGGCAAGTCATTAAAGATTAAAGTTAGAAAATAATGGCAGACATTTGAGTTTCAGATTTTATACCCTTCAGAAAATTTGTACTAATGCAAGATTTACCTGTTCTATTAAGTTAATAAGAGCAATATTTATAAATTGGCCTTATTTTTGGGCCTGTGTCCCACTTCTAGTTCTATGTATGGCTTTGTCCAGATTTCTTGCTCTGAAGTTGAGAGGTAGGAGTGTCAGAGCCTTCAAATTATGACATACTTATTGCACCCCAGCCCCCATTGTAGTGGCTCGGGATGTGTCCAAGGAAGGCAAGAAGCAGTTATGCAGTAAGTGTGCAGAGTATTCCCCCATCCAAGGTAGATCACAAATATGACCGTGGCTTTTCATCTGTCCTTGATTTTGCAAAATGTTCTGGTTTTCTTTCAGATTTTTATACTGTTGATTTATGCTTCTTATTATTCAGGAACTGCATGCTATCAGTGTCCTGTTGCTCTGTTTAAGTAGCCATGGTTTAATGAACATCAGGTAAACTTGTCGGAGATTGTAAGATGCAAGTAAGCTTTAGTAAGCTTGTCGGACATTGTAAGATGCAAGTAAGCTTTAGTAAGCATATTGTTAAAGAATTGCTAGCATTGAAAGCCTTTTCGTTGTTGCCATGCAGAGAATATTTACATAGCTAGATAATGTATAAGCCTTGGGTATTGAAATGCATATGACAGTATTTGTAATAAGGACAGGATTACAGTATTTTCAGAAGCTCATTACATTTTATTGGAGACCAGTGTCTTATAGCAGTGTCTGTGTGTTAGTACACTTGTAGTTGGGTGGCTTTAATGGTATATGGTAAATAAGCATTGCTACCTTACTTAAAGCTAAGCCCTGCAACAACTAGCTCCACAATGAAGTCAAAACACAATAGCTCTGGTGGGTAAATGTACTCTGTAGTAATAAAAAGGCAAATGTTTGAAATGACTACAGCTTATGTGCAAACACAATAGGTAGTGATGAAACAATGCTCTGCTAAAAATGCTTTAATGCTCCACATTGCTGAGCTGCAATCACTAGCTACCAGGATTTCACCCACTTCAGATCAAGCACGGTGCCGTTCAGTGCAACCTTCCCAGAACTAATTCAAGTCTGACCAGAATTATTTGGTGTGTGTATGAGGGAGGTAGCATACCCCTCAGCTGTCCAGATTTTGCCCCATATTCCTCTTAAAAGGATTGAAGTTGCTAAATAATGAGACTGCATACTAACACAAATCCTGTTACTCTTGCAATTTTCTGAGAGCCATATTTATAATTTGTCCCTATTTATTTTAGGCTTTGTCAAGATTTCTTGCACTAAGGGTGAAGCCTTGAGGGTGTGGTATCTTTGTAAGAGAGAGAAAGTGAAATGCCCAAGTTAGAGTTAGCGGGTGGAACTCTCAAGTGCATTTTCAAGGCACTGTGACTTTTACGCAAGCGAAGTTCACTGCTGCTCATGCCAAGTCTATTTACAATGTGCAACCATTTTGTTTAGCAAATGGTATCTCTATTGTGGTCTAAAGTTTTAAAGCTATGTTAGTAGCACCACAAGTAGAATACTTGCATCTTAATGTAAAGGCTTGAGGTTCTATTCCTACAGCATATACATTTGTATGCTGCAGTCCTCAGGATGTCCTCCTTTGGATGAGATGCCTAATAACTATGAACCTGTTTTTCAGCTTGTCATCCATTTTCTATTGCAATATACCAGCTTACCATTTTTTAATTTACCCTAGGCAATTTATTCTTTGACCCGCCCACGCACTGAATTTGTAGATGAAACACTGAAATATACAAGTGTTGCTGTCTAATACAACGGATATAATTCAATTATATATTATAATTAATACAATCAGGTAAATCAAATAACTTTTGCATGGCCCTAACGGTGTGCAAGGAGCCTATTGCTTGAAAACAGTTCAAAGGTAAATAACCTGCCACTGGCCAGATGCATTTTCTTTGAATGTGGGTTTCAATGCCGTTTCATTGAATGTGAGTTTCAAAAGTAGAGAAGCTTTAATGCCAAGTCTGTTTTCATTGCAAGACTATTGCTTTGTTTAGGTTTAGTAAATGTCTCAGTGTTTGGGCTATAATGTTTGAAATAAAAGTTGTAAATTTAAATCGAACTGCCTGTAATCATTGTAGAACTAAAGCATAACACAGTATGCACACAGATTTGAACAGTGTCTACAGTAAATGGGGAGAAATAGCCAAGTAATGGGACACTGGAATGGCTGTGTGGGCGGGGCTTGGGTGGGTGGACTTGGGTGGGGCTGTGTTGGCAGGGGGCGGGGTGAGCTATGTGGGTGGGGCTCTGGGTTTGCACCCCCCTGCAAAAAATCCTGCGGGCTCCCTTGGACATACTCCATACTCAAAAGATGTTGGTCATTTCAACACTAACTTGGTTAAAATGAAGACCAAGATTAAAACATATAATGCTTATGACACTGATACTTGCCAGTCTTGTAGCTATAAATTTCATGAAAGCCTAGTAATATGGCCACAGTTTAATGTGGTCCACTGTTTCAATCCATCCAGGTCCCACTGATAAATGTCAGGTCAACCATAAAAAAGCAAGTTGGAGAAAATTCATGGCTTGCTCTTGATTAACCTGGTGTTGGCACAGCCCAAGTCAAGGAATTAGCAAGGTATGGTCTGCTTAAAAGCTGGTATCATAATTCCGAAGCTTGAAGTACAAATACCAGACAGAGGACCAATGTAGTAGGGATGATGGCATTATCATTAGTTTTAACTTCTTTCCCATATACCCCTAATTCTAAGGGATAAGAAGCTTAATTGGCTAGGCTTAAAATGTCTCGCAAGGGCAGTTAGCTTAGTACTAACCTATGAACCTATAAAAAATGGCATGAGGTGTGTAATAATTTTATGAGATGGAGGTAAGGAAAGGTTCAGAGCTAATATGAGGTTTGATCACTAGAAATGCCCAATTCCAAATGATACATGGGACTGGCTTATTTGGATAGAAAGCTGAGATGGGTTAAGGTGAGGACTACTTATGAGGCATCATTATGGGGGGGATTGCTTGCATGAGCTGTTGGCTGGTTAGAAGAGGTCAGAGATTTGTTTGTTTTTCAATTGAATTGTACAGGTTATAGATCACATTAAAGGTGGGAAAAGTTTTGAAATGATTTATTGTGATCTCATTTTTTATATCACAAAAACCTGGCATTTTAACAGGGGGTTGTACACTTATATCCACTGTATATCCCCCTATTGTTTCTTTGTGAATTACTTATCTAATCTCTCTTCCCAGTCCTTCCTAACCTCCTCTGATTGATTCTTATAGTTATCATGCAATATTTTATATGCTCTTACTAATTATTCCGTTCTTAATGGCAACTTCTGTTCTAGATTCTACTAAAAACTGTACCAGTGCTGGTCTTTCGTTTAGGACCCCCCAAGTTCTTTCTCTTTGCCTGTACTCTGATATCAGGCCTTGATATGGAAGGCAATCTTTAGCCTGCAGTCCAAATAAGTTCTTGGCATCTTCCCATTCTATTACCTTTCCCTCTGTAGTTATTTGCACCTAGTATGCTGCGATAGTGTTGTCGCCTCACAGTAAGATGCTGTCCGGTTCGATTCTCAGCTAGAGCGTCTTCTGCGTGGAGACATGCGTGAATGGGCATACCTTCGTTGAAGGTTGTGCGTCAGGGCTGGTAACTCGGCACGTAAAAATTAATTACCAATCATTAGCGGACCGAAGTTCTGCTGTGGCGACCCCTAACTGGGAAAAGCCGAAAGACAACAACAACAACCTTGGTTCCTTTGCCAGTTTTTTCCAATGTATTCCCACCCCCTCTTGCCTATTGTCTGTATCCCTAATTGCAGTCATCCCTATTGGCAGAATCTCCTTTCTCCATTCCTGTGCTGGCTCCGTTCTTATAAGACCTTCTGCTACTTAATGGATATAATATTCTGTATGATTATTGTTCTCCTTAAAGGTCTGCATCCAAAATCCCAGTCTCTCCCTGTTACCTGAGCTTCCCCACCCTTGTATGTAAGAGGATACTTTGAGTAAATCCTGGTAAGGGTGTATCAAAACTTACAAGGTTAATCTACAGCTAATTTTTCTTAGAGCTAGAAAGGCCTTCATGCTTCTGCTTGCATATGATGCAGGGGCACAGCTCAGATTTTGATGCAGAAACTTTAAACTGCCTTGCTTATTTCGGGCTGTTTAGGGCAGTCACATCTAATTAACACTTTGTTTTCTGCAGCTGTATATGTGGTACATCGTCATACTGCATATACTTAAGCTAAGAAAATTCTGTAAATAAAGCACATCTGTGGAACACACAAAGTCACATGGTATAGTGAGTTAACAGTGGAGATGAAAAGAAGGCAAGAAAGAAATACAAATGTGAATTCATTATTTAAAACAGTGTAAATATCTGCATCACAATGAATGTTGTATTTTTTTATCTTTCATTTCATTTGTGAAATTCAAGACTGTATCCAGAGCTTTTTTGTGTATCTGAAACACTATCCTGTTGTGTTGGTTTGTGCAGTAATAGAAGTCTGTAATGTATGAACATTTTTTTTGTGTTCCAGCTAAGTTAATGATTTTTTTTCTAAGTCCATAATCATTACACAACCTAGTGACACTGCTTTTCTTTTTGTTCATTGAAATTCTTTGCTAAGTGGGCATGTCCCTAAGAGGTATTTTACAAGGTAGCTTACAAACATTGCAGGAGGTTACATTGATTAGGCTTATTACTGCGCTTGGAAATTGGCTGAAATTCACCTCGATTATGCAGGTTATAACACACTGCTTTAACATTTGCTTAGCTCATCAGGGAATAACATGAGAAACCCCTCTGCTGTTGTCAGAGGAAATGATAAATATTTTACAGGTGTGTATCAGTGCCTCCTGGCACTGTATTAAATGATATAATATCAGTAGTAACTGACAGATGGCAAGCCCAGTGTAGTGAAACATAAATGTTCACTAACAAACCTAAGGAATTCATGGGTTTTTCATGCATACATGCCTGTGACAGAATGCAAGACCATCAGTTGTTTGCTGGTATGTATTTAAAAGGATGACCTTTCAGAACCTTTTCTTCCAAGATGCAGTTAATGAGGTCTGCATATTGAAAAATCAGTTGATGCATACTATACAAGTTTGTTTTGAGTGTACTTTTATCAAAATACCACAGTTTTATCAGTTTCACAGAAAATCATGGGAGGCTCAAGAAATCGGCAATAAAAGGAGAGTAGTATCACTGTAGTGCTGGAATTGACTTCATCCTCAGGTCCTGGTGAGTACATTCACATGGTGGACCCTATTTTGACAACTTCTCACCAAGGTGATAGTGATATGTAGATTATTGTATATGTCATGGAGAAAGATGGGTCAAAAAAGAAAAAAAAACTGGGTGCACAGGTCACTGGATAAAAAAAAAGTGCCCACTCTTGGTGTACACACTGGAGAAAAAAAAAACACTATAAAAACCTTATTACATGGAAACCTTAATACATGAATACCTTCCTACCACATGGTTAGGCTAGGTTCAGAGATAGGATGATCCCCCTGTGGTAGAAGGAAAAAGTAGTCCACAAAACAGACAGGCCAAGAAAGGGGGCTAGAGATAACAAAGTGGATTGTTGAGGATAAGGAAAAAGTTCTGCATCATTCCCGTTTTGCAAAAAGGCCAGAATGTCCAGTTAGTGGATATTTAGCAAGGTCAAGAGAAAAATGAGAGGAAAGAAAAATGCTTGCACAAGAAAAGCTGTCTAAAGTTACTGAGCAAAATTTATGTTCCTTAATAGAACAGATCAACAAAAAACATTATAGACAAAAAAAATTGGGCTACCTGGAAAACGAAGTGACACAGGAAGTTAGAAAGTGTTAACGAACAGAACCCTCCCCCCACAGATTTCTGAATGATATAGAAAAGAAACATGAATGTGGGAAAGAAAAATAGATCTGATATGGTACCATAAATACCCAGAGGAGAAAGCCAAACCTATAAATTCAAACAATGCAGCTCCAACTATATTTGAAGAGAAATCCAGGCAAAGCTACTCTGATATGGAAAATTTCACAATACAAAAAAAAAAAACACAAAGGGGTAATGTAGAAAAGAGGATACATGAGGTAGAAATAGAAACTAAAGCGACTGTCTGTAAAGTGAAGGGTTCAGTGTGGAGACAGGTAGTGTAGCAACATGATGTAACAATAGACCCTCAGATTAAAGAGTAGGAGACATCTGAAGAAGATTTGCCACATGGTGATGGTCTGGAACCTTTTGTAATAGACCCATATGAAAGTCCAGTTTAACATTGCACAAGAGAAGGAGCAGTAAACAATGGCAACTCTGATGCAGGTAATGTTGCAGCAGGATGGGCCGATAGGCCAATGGGTCCCCATGTAGAAGAGCAGCAGATGAAGCAGGATGTATCACAAGAGGATATGTCACAGGAAGTTGTTCTGGAACTTTCTGTAGGGTATTCCTAGGAAGCAGAGAGCAAAGAAGATGCTCTCACACCAGAAGAAACTTATCTAAGGGGGAAGACCTGCTTAATTTAATTGAGGTGAAATGGAGAGACATATTAAGATAGTTGAAAGAAATAGATTACAGAAAGTAGGTAACACCCAAAATGTTAACAGATTGGTAAAACAGATTAACACAATAATCAAGACTATTAAGTGAAATTCATGTGATATAACAGAAATAAATAGGATATGTGACTGTGCGGCTAAACTAATAATGGATAAAGCATTACCACAAAAACATACAGTAACAAAGGAAAGGAACAAGTAGAATGTAACCATGGATGCATTGAATAGAGAAAAATGTAAAGGAATTATGACAAGAAATATCAGTGTGAGAAAAATATAGAAAAGGGAGCATATCATCAAAAGTATTTAGAAGGATAAATGAGATCAAAAACAATGCACAGTATCAAAATAGACCAGGATTTATCTTGAACTGTTTCCAACAATCAACTAAAAATAGCATAAGCAGAAAAATATAAAAGAAAAGTACAAAGTAAGCAATTCATTAGTGCCACAAAAGTTTATAGAGAACTGGGGAAATAAACCAGAAGGAACAGAAACACCACCAAAATGAAGTAGAAGGTACATTTTGGAGAAGTATTTATAAAGATACTGTTGAACATAAAGATGCTGAATTGGATAGAAGAATTAAAAGGAATAATACGAATCTGAATCTGAAATGTATAGGATGTGAAATGGGTGAAGTAACAGCAAGAGAAATTGAGGCAAAATTATGAAAAGCTCCTAAATAGAAAACCCTGAGCCCAGATGCAGTACCTAACTTCTGGTTAAAAGTACTAACATCTTTACACAAAGATTTAGGCCTGAGCAAGAATTACTTACGTGCACTTCCCAAACAGACAACAACTTTGTTAACGACAGGAAAAAAATGGTACTCCTTCTTAAGCATAAACCTACAAGTCATCCTAAACCTTATAGACCAATAATCTGCCTTGTGAAAATATACAAATTATATACTGGAACTAATGCAGATAGAGTTTACAGTCATTTAGAAAAAAATATTTATTGCAATAGAACAAAATGATAATAAAAGAAAGTCATGGCACAAAGGATCATTGCTAAATAAAGCTATAACAGACAGCTGTAAAAAGGGGGAAAATGTAAATATGGCGTGGACAGATTGTAAAAAAAAAAAAAGACAGCATCATGCATCCATTTATAATGGAATGTTTACAGATGTACAAGATACACCATATATTGATCAATTACATTACATTGGCCATGAAACAGGAGCAAACCGCTTTGGAGATGAGCCATGACAAAGAGCAAATTACTATCCTGGGGATAAAAATCCAAAGGGGGATATTCTAGGGTGATTCTTTGTCACTGCTACTGTTTTATCTTGCCATTAACCATTTAAGGTGTTTACTTAACAGATTAAGATTTGGTTACATTTGGCATCTATTTTTTTGTGGGTGATTTAAAGTCCTGTATTTCACGAGAAGAGGAGTTGAAAGCATGAGTACAAATGATTACAACTTTTTCAGATGATATAAGAATGACATTTAGTCTTGATAAATATGCAAAATAAAGATTTGAAGTAGTTTACTTCATTTGGTCTTCAACCTGTGGGATACAGATCCATATCGGATCCAATCCGGTAACTATTGCTAGCATCAGCTCCGAGCTCCAGACTCCTCCCCTTACCCATAATACACCTCCGCTGCCTTCCATCCCCAGATCTTGTTTGCCACGATTTGCTTCACATCGGGTCTTCTGAGCTCCAGCTAGCAGTGGTGATCAAACTTTCTGTGAGTAGGAACATTTTCTGTTTTTCGTCAGAGTAGGTTAGTATAGGTACCCTTTCTCCCCTCCCATCGCTTTTGTGTCGAGTGTTATTGTTGTTAAGTAGTTAAAGTAGTTTATTCTGTGGTGTTCCGTCCCCCCCGCCATTGTTGCTCTATAGACTAGTGTGGTGAGCGGGTGTGTGTGTGTGTGTGTGTGTGTGTGTGCGTGATCGTTCAGAAAAGCCTTTGCCTGCCATTTTCTAGGCTTCCTTCCAACTTTAGAATGGCTGAAAAGCTTGTTTTCAAGCACTGCACTCAGAGTGTGGCCATAAGCTATCTCCAGTGGATGGCCACACTCTGTGTGTTTTGTGCTTGGGTGTGGCCCACCTTAGTATGGATTGTAATATTTGTGCGGGCTTCAACCCCCACGCCTTAAAGGATAGGAAGGCCAAGTTGGCCCTCAAAGATCTTCTTCCTCCTATCGACTCTCAAATCTCGTCTTTGGCTTCAGTCACAGTGACTGCTGTGACTGCCTCTCCTTCCTCTCTTCCTCTGGCTTCTCCTCCCTCCCAAGCTGGGACTCATAAGCCTATGGTAGCGGAGCAGAAGAGTGGTAGAGAAAGGTAGAGAGAGTCGAAGATGAGGGAAAAGAGGAAGGGGTCCCCGGACCTCACTTCACCCAGCAATACTCCACGGACCCGTGACTCCCCTCGGCTGTGATCTCTGTGGTTCTCCCCAGAGCTGGAGGAGGCACGTCCAGTCTCTCGGGCTTCAGTACCTTGACCCACCAGGTCTGAGTCCGTGGCCTTGTCACGGTCAACCCGCTCCTCGTTGGATATGGATCTGGATAAGATGATGAAGCACTTTATCTGTACACAGATCGAGATGGGGGTCTTGCCAGCCCTCCCTCCCTCTGGATGGGGGAGCTTGCTTCCTTTCTTTCAACCCACTTCTCCTTCTCCGATCCGACCTTCGGCTTCGGAGTACTCGGATCTGAGGTTGGCTTTGGTCAGGGGGTCGGCGCCGACGGTACCTGTTTACTCCACTCCGACAGCTGCCTGGAGTGCTTCGGATCCAACCAGCTCGGATTCGAGCTGCTCTCGGAGCCAGAGCTTGGGTGCTGGATCCGAGGGAGTGGAACCTTTACCATCGGCTCTGACTTTGTTGGGCCAGGTTCCCTCTCTCGAAGCTCCATCCACCTCAGGCCTGGCTCCAATTCTCATGTTGGACTCGGGGAGACCGGCATCCTTATTAGTTTCCCAGGAGGTTTGCTCTCCTTTGGCGTTTGATGTGATAGAAAGGGTCCTCTCCATCGGATTGAGACCCCTGACCATCTCTTTGGACTCCTCCCAGACCCCCTCAGCTCTATCTGTGGTCCCCATTGTCTTACCAGAGGGACAGCCCATGCACGAAGAGCCCCAGATAGTTCCCCTCAAGGAACAAATGGCTTGTGAGTGCCCCCTGGAGAGCCCCACTGGAGATGTGCCTAGCAAGCATACGTGCAAGAGGAGGCACTTGGACTCCCCCGAGTCCCTCACCGAGGACACGGACTTGGATGATGGAAAGGGTTTCCCAAGGTCACACCCCCAAGGATGTCTCCTTTGGAGACATCATGGAGATCCTGTGCCAGCGGGGTGGTTGGTCTGCCCCCAAACCCTCTTCTGATGAGTCTGTACTCCTGGAGGCTTTTGGCATGGGCCTGTCTACTTCCTGGGTGTCCCCTCCCGTGGATCCTATGGTGGATTTGGTCACCTCGCGGGCATGGAAGGAACCGGACACCATGTAGCCTATCCCTAAGTGACTAGATAAAATTTTATGCCCCCTCCATTGATAGGCCATCCTGGAATAAGGGCTCCCCAGTGGACGCCATAGTGGTAGCAGCAGCCACTAAGAAGGAACTTGCCCAGGAGAGTTCCTCGGTCCACCCTCGTGACTGGGAGTCACGGATGATGGATCGCCTAGGGAAGTGGGTGTACGCTTCAGCTACCTTTTCGATTAGGGCGCTGAATTACTTGACCCATGTCACTAGACTCCAACTCAACCTGGTAAAGGAGCTGGAGGAGTCTCCCCCCAAGTCCATGTCGCAGGAGGACAAGGCTTTGTTCTCCGCAATGATGGTCACTCTAAAAGCGGTATCTAATACGTCTATGCGACTCCTCTCCCATGCTACTGAAGGGGCGGCTGGGTCCATCGTGTTCTTGAGGCGTAATGCCTGGCTCAGCTTATGTCATTTTTCTGAACCCTTCAGGGTGTCGTTTGCCATTGTCCCTTATGGCTTTTCTACACTCTTCGGTAAGACCATCAAGGAGTCATTAGTCCAGAGTGAGAAGGATGGGAAGACACTGTCTGCTGTCGCAATCTGCTTTTCTAACCCTCCTTTTCTTGGAACCAGAGAGGGCAAAAGAAGATGTGGTTCCAGAAGTTTCATTGTTCCCGGGACACTCAGGACTCTTCTTCCCCCAGAGGCAGAGGGGGACAGAATGGACGCCAGCCCAGAGGCAGGGGGGGGGTCCACTGAATTTCAATTTTAGGTCTTGGGAACCTTTCTCGGACAGACCTGGGCACTCTGCTGTACTCTGGAGGCAGTCGGGCCGATTGTCCTTGCACCCAGCAGCATGGGAGTCCATAACAATGGACCGCTGGGTGCTCCAAATCATATCCAGAGGATACTCTATCCCCTTCATGGGTTCCTGCATATCTTCCAGACATACCACCCACGCAAAGGGAGGCAGAAGCACAGGAAATTTCCAGGCTGCTAATAAAACGAGCCGTCGAAACCATCTCCCCAGATCAGTCCAGATCAGGCTTCTACTCCAGGTTCTTTTTGGTGCCAAAGAAAATGGGGGACTTAAGGCCAATTCTGGACCTCTCTACCCTGAACCTGTCCATTGCCAAAAAGAAGTTCCGGATGGTCACGCTACTGTTAATCATGTCGTTCCTGCACCACAGCCCCCAGGGTGTTTACCAAAGTGATGGCAGTTGTAGCGGGTCACCTGAGGCTTCACGGGATTCAGATCTATCTGTACCTGGACGATTGGCTCCTCACTGCTCCCACCAGGTGTCTACTTTCCCAAACCAAGGATTATTTTCTGACACTTGCCCTGAGTTTGGGCATCACAATCAACACATCCAAATCTCTCCTAAATCCTGTACAGGTGATAGACTACATTGGTGCCAGGATAGATACTCTTCAGTGCAAAGTATTCCTGACCTTGGAGAGAGTTCAAAACCTCAGGATGCATGTCTCCCTGATCTACTGTTCTCATTTTCCAACAGCGGAATTGGTGTTGAGGGCCCTAGGCTCGATGGCGGCGACCAGAATTCTTCTTCTTCGTGTGCTCGGTTATACATGCGGATCCTTCAGTGGACTCTAGCGGTTCAATGGTCCCTGTTGGAACTGCCATTGACTTATCCTATCCAGCTAAGTCGAGTGTGTCGGTCGTCCCTCATATGGTGGATGAGCCCCAGCTCAAACCACAGTGACCACGGAGGCCTACCACTCGGGTGGGGGGGCATTTTTTGGGCAAGACAGTCCAAGGCCTGTGGTCCCCCATAGAGACCAGCTTGCATATCAATTTCCTAGAGATGAGGATGGTCCTTCTAGCGTTGCTGGCCCTTCATGCCTTTCTTCCTCTGGGGACGATTGCTATTCAGTCAGACATGTCAGTAGTCTGGTATATCAACAAACAGGGAGGGACCAGATCTTACCCCCTTTGTCACAAGGCCATGAGAGTGTGGGAATGGGCGATCTGCACCGGTTGCTTTCTCATTGCAACACACATTCCGGGATGGTTCAGCATTCTAGTAGACAGGCTAAGTCAGATGATTCTGATGCCTTACAAGTGGTCTCTGAATCTCTCAGTAGTGGAACAGATCTTCAGCGAGTGGGGTCAACCCTGCTCCGATCTTTTCACATCTCCTTCCAACGAGAAGTGCAGCAAGTGTTTTGCTCTGAACCCCCTGCCGGGGGAGTCCCCCAGAGACGCTCTGGTTCATGCTTGGCCTCCCAGTCTTCTGTATGGTTACCCACCAGTACCTCTCATTTGGAGGTTTCTGCAGAAAGCTTGTCGACTGGGGAGCAAAGTGATCCTCATTGCCCCATTCTGGCTTCACCAGATATGATTTCCCTTCCTTTGGTCTCACCTTCTGGCTCCACCTTGGATCCTAGATCCCATTCAGGATTTAATTTCACACCCTTCGGGGGTACCTCATCTGAGTCTGGACAGTCTGAAGCTCATGGCTCGGAACAAGGAATATTTACTGGAATTCATCCAATATCTGAATGACAATGTTTGGGGGATTGAGTTCACCTTAAATGTACAATATAATCAGATTCAATACTTGGATGTCTGTGTTACTAGAAATAGTGATCATACTTTGGATTCTAAGATTTTTAGAAAGTATCCACAGTATAATACCCTATTGGAGGCAAGCAGTTTACATCCCAAACATATTATAAAAAATATCCCCAAGTCCCAGTTTCTAAGGATTAAAAGAATATGTTCCAATCAGGAGAGTTATGATTATTTTAAGAAGGATTTAAAAAATATATAAATATATAAATACGGGGAAGTTAGCTTGGCATCCAATTGGGTACAACAATTTAATCGAGAAGCATTACTGGAATATAAAGAAAAGAATACTCCAGCAGTGACAGATTTGTTACGACATTTGGTAGAAATATTAATGTTATTAAGAGTGCCATTAATAATAATTGGAATATATTATTATCCAGTTCAGAGATAGCTAAGATTTTAGGTTCTAATTGTTTATATTTATTTAGGAGAGGTCGTGCACTGGGCTCTTATCTAAATATGCATAAACAAGGGAGATATAAATATGTTGGAGGGATACAACGTACACTAACAGGGGAGGAGCTCAGGGGTTCATTCCCATGTGGGCATTGTTCTTTTTGTGGATACATCAAAAAATCAAAAGAATTTTCCAGTAAAAATGTTAGTAAAATATTTGATATTAGATGTTTTGGAAATTGTGGAACAAGTTGGATTATTTATTTGGTGACTTGTTCATGTAGTGCCTTTTACATAGGACAAACATCTAGACCGCTTAGAATCAGGATGTCTGAACATCTGAGTGATGTTATGAATAAACATTTGTCCAGTGCCCTTTATAAGCATGTTTTGTCCCATAACAAAGCTAGATTTCAATTTCAAATTATTGATATCATTAGGGGAGAGCATATTAATAAATCCGGATGGCACAGTTTGCTTGATAAGAAAGAAAAAACATGGATCATAAGACTTGGAGGTTTGTTTTTTCCAGGTATGAATGACCATTTTATAAGTGTTGTATGTTTATATGTATTATTAGATCTTTTTCACATATATATTTAGTTTGGGGCCTTTGAATGACATCTTGGGTATTTACATATTCAGTATTAGGAGTTCATTATTATTTAAATACAAAGATATGTGATGTATAGCTTTAAATATTGTCCTCACTGATTTTTGGTTAATTATGTAATTAACTTTAGGTTATATATAATTAGTTGGCATTATGGGTCAACATCACTGAAGAAGGCTTGATGCCGAAACCGGTATGATCGTGGATCTAAAATAAATATTTCCAGTGTGAATCTAGGTGCTGGCTGTTTTTTGAATTTTGGTTTTGCTTTTTGGCCGTTGCACCGGCCTGTCGTGCGAGTTCAGCTGCATGATTTTTCGGCTGTTCCAGTTCCCATAATTGCTAGGATTCCCGGACTATTCTTCTCAGATAGATCTATTTTGGTAGCTGGTCATAAGTCTTTGACTAGAAAGGTTTATCGCAGCAACTGGAAACATTTTTCTTTCTGGGCCTTTCAAAGGAGTTTAGACCCTTTCACGGCCCCTGTTTCTGCTGTTCTTGATTTCCTAGCTGATATTTTCCAGCACAGAGCTAGTTCTTCTACTGTCAAAGTTCAGTTGGCTGCCATTTCTCATTTTCATGTGGGCGAGAATTCTGCCTCATCTTCCAGGCTGTGTAAAGCCGTTATCAAAGGCACTTTTTTGTTATGCCCCCCGTCAAAGACCCTGTTCCCCCATGGGACCTTACTATGGTTCTTCAAGCTTTGATCGCTCCACCTTTCGAACCTGTCGCAACTGCAGATCTAAAATTTTTATCATCGAAAACAGCTTTTTTGTTGGCTATTACCTCTGCTAGAAGTGTTTCAGAATTACAGGCCTTGTCCATGAAGCTTCCGTACATGATTTTTCATAAAGACAGATTTTTCCCTTCGAACCAATACATCCTTTTTCCTAAGGTGGCATCACCAGTCAGTATCATTCAGACTATTAATTTGCCTTTTTTTTTCCCCAGTTTTACGAACAAGATGGAATACAAACTTCACATGTTGGATGTTCATAGACAGTTACGATTCTATTTACACAGGACAAAAAATTTCTGTAAATCTGATCAATTGTTAGGTTTCCCCAAAAAGGGTTTATAGAAGGAAACAATCTCCAAGGTCACTATTGCTAGATGGATTTCTTCATGCATCCTGCAGGTCTGTAAGGATAGAGGCATGTCTCCTCCAGGTCAAGTGAAAGCTCATTCCACTAGATCCATGGCTACATCTGCGGCCTTTTGGTCTAGAGTGTCTTTGGATGACTTTTGTTCTGCAGCTACTTGGTCCTCATCTCATACATTTATTTCTCATTACAAATTGGATTTGACTTTGAGAAGGAGAGCATCCTTTGATTCCGCGGTGCTCTGGAATATCCTTCCATGAGGGCCTTCCAGGAGTTTAGTAGCTGGGGACTCTGTCCCACAGGTTGAAGACCAAATGAAGTAAACTACTTCAGATAAAGAAGTTATGTACTCACCATAACGTTCCATCTGAGTAGTTGTACTTCATTTGTCTTCAACCGTCCCTCCCTCCTTCCACCGCACCTTGGCACATGATCAGCCTACGGGCTGCAATATAGGTCACAAGTATATGTATCAGGTCGGGTTCTCATTATAAGTTCAGCAAACTCATTCTGAGGATGGAAGGCAGTGGAGGTGTATTATGGGTAAGGGGAGGAGTCTGGAGCTTGGAGCTGATGTTAGTGATAGCTTCTGGCTTGGATCCGATATGGATACGTATCCCACAGGTTGAAGACAAATGAAGTACAACTACTCAGATGGAATGTTATGGTGAGTACATAACTTCTTTTTTTAGAAAAGGAAACCTGCAGCACCAAGAAAATAACAACCTGGGACAGGAATGTGACATAAAGGAACGTGAGCAGGAGGGAGTGTATAAATATTTGGGAATAGATGAAGGGTCAGAGGTAAAACATTAACAGATCAGAATAAAGCTCACTAGGGAATACTTCAGAAGACTAAAGCCAATATTGAAAAGTCTCTCCTAATTCAAGCTGTAAATCAGCATGTTCTTCCTGTTCCGACTTACAGGTTTGTGGTGATTGGCACCAAAAAGTATTGAATCAATTGGACATGAAAGCAACAAAAATGTTTCATACTTATCGAATGATAAATAAAAAAAAATCAGCATATACCTTTCACTGAAGGGAGGCATGGGCCTCCTCAGTATTGACTGCATGTATAGACTTACAGTTGTGGGACTACATAAATATGTGCTGACCTCATCTGATGCAAACATAGTGAAAGTTTTAAAACACGAGGAGAAGAAGTCTTAAATATACATTTGCTTAGTTTAGCAGAAGCATTTCAGGGTAAAGCGGGAATGGACATCAAACCTGAAGTAGACAAAAATCAGGCAGCAACAAAAAGTGCCAAAGACAAAAGAATGGATATAACGAGAAGGATCAGATGAAAAGAAAAAAAATCCACAAATATTGTGGCAACTACAGAGAACTTGTGGAACAATTTCGTGTTGGCCAAGATTTGATACAAGAATGTTTAAGGAGTGGAGAACTTAAACCAGAAGATGAAAGGCTAGTAATGGTGTCCCAGGATAGTGGCCTATGCTTTCTGAGGGATGCAATTATACACTTCTTTGCATATAGGTTTAGTCCATGGTTTTCACACCAGCTGTTTGTTCAGGACAGACTTTCTTGGAGGATCTTGGTGTCCTCTAGGGAGATTTTGATGTCACCAAATATGCAGTCATCTGCAAATTTAGTCAGTCACAAAATCTTAACATTAGCTTTGACCTCCAATGAGTAAACACCAAAGAGTGGTGGTCCAAGGAATGAACCCTTGGGTACACGGCAAATGACAAGTCTTTTAGCAGACATAGAGTCACCCATTCTAACTTCTTTTGTTCTGTTTATGAGCCAACTTGCTATTCAGTGAGTTACATATGGATTGGCATTTGCTAGGAGAGTTTCTCTGCGATACCTGAATATTGGGATTGTGTTGAACACCTTTGTGAGATCTTGATATGCATTGTTTTGACCTCATCCATTACTTCAATAACTTTTACGAGAAATCAGCCAGGTTAGGTTGGCAGGAACTGCCCTTAACTACTCTGAACTGGGTTGGGCTGAGTGTGTGTAGGTTGCCTTTATCCTTATTTATTTCAGTTGTGACAAATGTTTAGACAGGTACTTTCCATAGCCTTACAGATGAGACTGTTGAGGCTTATGGCTCTATAATTATCCAGGACCACTGAAGCCCTATCTTTGGGCAAGGAAATAACTGTTGCTGAGAGAGAGAGAGAGCGAACCAAGGGTGTTCAACCTGTGTCCCTTTTGGACAGGGGCAATAGATGCTGATTGTAGTGTCTGCTTGAACTAGACACCCTTGGGAACACGGGTTGAACTTGACTAGGCTTGTAAGGGCCCTTGGGGTGTTAGCCTAATAACCACCTATGATCCAGTCCTCCATTCATCCAGCACAAAGCCTGTTTTGAGGCTGTTATTGATTAGCTTCTGTACGGGATTAGAGAATTCGTGTTTCAGGCTGACCAGTAGGCAGCCAGGCATGTTATCTTGCCCCATACACTTAGGCAGCCAGGCATGTTATCTTGCCCCATACACATAGTGTTTTGACCTTAGCACTTTGAGACTTTTCTGTTGGGAGTCTTGCAGGGGTGCTTAGTTGTGGGCATGTGATCTGACAGTTTTGGAGGGGAGAGGGAGTGAAGTGTTTGAGCTAAATTTGTCTGCTAGTGGATTGGTGAACTCCTCTAGGTCCATATATGTGATATAACTTAGTATTGGCTCTGCACAGTGCTGGGCATTGTTTCTGACAGTCTTAATATAATTAAGGAAGGCTTTGTGGTTAACATTAGGCATGAGTAGCTATTTGTACCTTATATCTAACATTGGTTAGTTAATTGGTTCTGAGACTAACTGTAATCTATGTGTCATGTTTACATTCCACAGTTCCAGGAAGAGCTAGTACCAAATCTGTTGAAGGAGTTTGGACTTTGCCACACACACTTTGACTAATTTCAGTGGAAACATTCTGAACAGAACAGAACACTAAGGGTACACCATCATGTACTCATGTACTGTATAAATATGTAGTGAAGCAAGTTTATTTATTTATTTAATCATTACTTGTTTAGATTTGTTAACTGGGTTAAAATATGAAGCTACATGATGGTGAATCAGCATTCACTGCAGACCTATTCAAGCTTGGTTTGGATGTAAACACAACATATTGGCAGAGAAAAAGAACAAAATAGTTAGTACTCCTTGCACTTGGTAGTTGTAGATGACTATCATTCAGGGTGACAATAACCATCTTCTTAGAAGGTTAGCCTGATGACTTTAGCCCTGTTCACAATCATAGTTGTTTGTCCTCATTTTGTCCATATTTTCCAAAATGAAATGAATCTGAAACCTCTGTTTTAACCACAGGAAGAAAAAATAGGTTTCAGCAACTGCTTGTCTGTTACAGAAACAGAATAACATCTAAAAAAAAAATGAAGTTACTTACCTTCATCTGCAAAGAAATGGATGCCTGCCAACAGTGCTATGATCCAAGTTCAGGTGCAAATATGGGTTCTCAATGGGCTTATCAAATGAGAGTAGGAACAAATATTTGTCCTTCTTTGGGTCTAGGTTAGGGTTCAATTCCAGAAGGGATTCCACACTGATGAACATTTGAAGTGGAGCCACCTCTTTGCCCATATATTGCTGAGTCGTAGGCATGACTTTCTATGCCAGCACATGAGAGAACATCTTGTTGTACCATTAGTCAGTGTTAAGCAGGGCATTATGTACCAACACACAAGAATACATGATACAGTTACGCGGTGGTGCAGCAGTAGCATTGTTGCCTCACAGCAAGAGGTTCTCCCATTAAATTCTCAGCTTAAGTTGGGAGTGCCTTCTGTGTGGAGTCTGCATGTCCTCCCCGCGGTCGAGTGGGTGTTCGAAAGACATGCGTTGAATGGGCGTGCCTTCGTTGAAGGTTGGGCGTCGGGCTGGCAACTCGGCACCATAAAAAACCAACTACCAATCATTAGCGGACCGGAGTTCCACTGTGGCGACCCCTAGTTGGGAAAAGCCGAAAGACAAACAACAACACAAGACTACATGATGGTGTACCCTTAGTGTTACACAGAGCATTTTCTACCTAACACATGCAAGTACATGATGATGTTCCCTTAGTTTTAGGCAGCACATGAGAATGCATGATGGTGTACCCTTAGTCAAGTTAGGGAAGGCATTTTGTACCAGTACATGAAAGTACATGATGGTGTACCCTTAGTGTTATGCAGAGCATTTTCTACCAACACGTGAGTACATGATGATGTTCCCTTAGTGTTAGGCAGGGTGTTCTGTACTAGCACATGAGAGTACATGATGGTGCACCTTTAGTATTACATGAGTACATTATGGTGTACCCTTAGTATTAGGCAGGACATTCTGTACCAACACATGAGAATACATGATGGTGCACCCTTAGTCATTGTTAGGCAGGGCATTTTGTACCAACACACAAGGGTACATGATGATGTACCCATAGTGTTAGGCAGGGTGTTCTGTACCAGCATACAAGCCTACATGATGGTATACCCTTAGTGTCAGGCAGGGCATTTTGTACTAGCATACAAATCTATATGATGGTGTGCCCTTAGTGTAAGGCAGGGTATTTTGTACCAATATACAAATCTACATGATGGTGTACCCTTAGTGTCAGGCAGGGCATTCTGTACCAAAGCATGGGAGTACAGGATGGTGTACCTTTAGGCAGTGTTAGGCAGGGTATTTTGTACCAACCCATGTGAGTACATGATGGTGTACCCATTGTCTGTGTTATGCAGGAGGATTTTGTACCAACACTTGAGAATACATGATGGCGTGCTGTTACTAATGCATGCTGTATAGCCGCACAGAAGATTAACTGGACCAAGAAGGACTAAAACAGTCAATCATACTCTTCCAACAGGCTCAGATGTGCTTAGAGGAAACTTTCTGCCAGTACCACCCAAAAATTCAGAATATTACCAGCTGAATTCCTGTAGGATGATGGGGAACCACTCACGCAGAGGGAAATTCAGGGCTGGGGTTCAGCAGTGAGCCTCTAAAAGGACAGTGACAGCATGAAAAGGGACTAAAGGTAGTGTGGAAATTAACTGACTTGGGCCTGGGCAATGCATCATCTACCTGTTCTGCATATGTTATACACAGCTTAACCTTAAACTGCTAGTAATTATTCATGTGAACAATGGAGTTTGTAAAAATCTTTAAAGCTTTTTTTAAATTTTGCTGCAGTAACCATGTTATATCTTAATTAACTTTGTATATCTTAATGTGCTATCCAGCCAGGCCATGACTGAAATAGGTAGGTTTGTTTGAGATCAGTGCATCACCATGTCAACAAATAGGGAGCATTAAACACACTGCATTATGTAAACTAACACTTCTTTCTTTGTTTTGTAGTAATGGAGTTTTGTAGCAGTGTATTCCCCCAAAATCACAGAAAGTTAGAGCCCTGACTACTACCCAGATGATTTGGAAATGGTTAGAGGCTTGAGCATTATAAAAGTCAACACGAGAGGTGGTAAGGAGCAGCAGATGTCAACTCACTTATCGTGGGGTAGGGGAGGAGACATTAGTCTTCTGCATAGCTAACTGTTTTGATGAAAGGAAATGTTAGCTTGCATATGAGCCAGAGACACATTCTTGGCTGTACCAGACTGTGGTGATATAGTAGCCTTCTGGAAGAAGTGTATATGTACGTGTGCGGCAATACACTGGAGATGGAAGGCATAGTATGGTTCTCATGTTGTAAGAGATCATGTCATGTCAGCCACCAAAGGAGGGACTTAGCATCTAAAGCAGAATACCCTGATGATTGCTAAGATGACAGCCTCCAATGATTGACTCTTGCCCAAAGGGGAAAATTAATGGGCCAGAAGATTGCAGTAGGTCTACTAATTTGCAGGTAGCAGGAATAAAATGAAAAAAAAAATAGTTGAAGTGAATGAAGTTTGCTTTGATGTAGTTGATTCACCCAAGCAGGATGTCTGACTGCAAATAGTCTGTTAAGCCAGAAACCACTGCAAGGCCCATATTAAACATTTTCTCCAAGATATAGCAGTGCTGGAGTTAGTTACTTGAGGTAGGTGATAGGATCCTCCTAAGGACATCCCCATATACAAAGGAAGCTTGTTTTATGCTGTGATATTTGTAGTAATATTGTTTCTTTTGCAGCCTGTAACCTGTATTCCAGTCTATTTTAGTCAGTTCAGTATCCAGTAGATTTCCCTAGATCAGGCGTATTGCCCACTGAATGTCTAAATGCATGCTTGGTCACAGCACTGGTAAGTGGTTTATCATGTATCCCTATTACTAGAGTGATACATGATTGTATGTGTGTGTGTGTGTGTGTGTGTGTGTGTGTGTGTGTGTGTGTGTGTGTGTGTGTGTGTGTGTGTGTGCGCATTGTTGAATTAATGCAGATGTTTTGCCTCTCCTGCTAATACAGAGACGCTGGTTCATGTGGCTGTTCAAGCACTTTCCCTTATTACACTGTTGACAGCCTATGCATCCTTTGTCATGTCACTGACATTTTCACATTTATTTGTAAAAGAGTGTAAAGTCTTTCCTCAAAAATTGTTTCTGAAGTAGTTGACTTCATTTGGTCTTCAACCTGTGGGTTATGGATCCGGTACGGATCTGAGCCAGCAAGTTCACGAGCATCTGCTCTGAGCTCCAAGCTCCTCCTCCTGACCATAATACACCACTACCACCTTCTTTCCCCCAGATCTCGTTTGCGATCAGCATAGTGATCTCCGAGCTCCGGGTATTGTATGTACTTAGAGTTTTTTTTCTGATGATAGGATTTAAGTTTTAGTGTTAGTTGAGTCAAGGTAGTTCCCCTCTCCAATCCCTTTCACTGTGCGTTATGTTTTGAAGAGTTTAAAAAAAAAATAAGTTAGTCCGTGATTCCTCCCCTTCCCTGTGTGTGTAGTCTATTAGGTAGTGTTAGACTGTGTTATGGCTGATCAGCCTAAACAGGTTTTCAGAAAATGCACAGAGTGTGGCCACAAGTTGTTGCCAGCCGACAGCCACACTCTGTGCGTTGTGTGACTGGGTGTGTCCCACCTTTCTGTGGATTGGAGTGTTTGTATGGGTTTTAACCCATGAGCCCTGAGGGACCGCAGGGCTAAACTTGTTTTAAAGAGGCTCCTCCCTGCCACTGAGGCGGCCATTTTTTCTTCTCTTGCAGTCATGGCTCTGACCGCTCCTTCGGTTCCCATTACTACTTACAGCTCTGTCTCTCCCTCTCAGGCCGGGACTCAACCTCCCTCTTCTAGGCCTGGGGAAGGGGATTCCAGTCATTCAAAAAAGCATGACAGAGATCACAAGGCCAAGAAACACAGGAAGAGGTCTCCAGATCATTCCACTCCAGCGGGGCCTCCTCCTAAGATTCATGTTGCTTCTAGACCTGTCTGCCCTCAGCTCCAATCTCCATGTTTCTCTCCGGAGCCCGAGGAGCCGAGGTCTTCCTCCAGGGCATCAGCACACAGACTGGCTAGGTTGGAGTCCGTGGCCTAGTCGTGCTCCACTGGTAGCCTCTTGGAGTTAGACATGGATAAGAGGATGAGGCAGTTTATTCAGATGCAGATCCAGATGGGAGTCCTCCCAGCTCCCACTCTTGCCAGAGGGGGTAGCTTGCTTCCCTTCTTTTCATCAATTTCTCCTTCTCTGATCCGGCCGTCCACTTCACAGTACATGGATCTAAGGATTTTCAGAGTCAGGGCATCTCCTCTGATGGCACTTGCTACCTCAATGCCGGCAGTTGCCTTGAGCTCGTCGGATCAGAATAGTTAGGATCCGAGTGCCTCTCGGAGCCATAGCTTGGGCTTCGGATCCGAGGGGGTGGAGGTTTTCCAGTTGGCTCAGACTTTGTCAGATCCGGGCCACCCCCTCAGTGTTCTGCCTCCTTCGGGACCGGCTCCAATCCACTTGTCAGACCCGGGGACAGCAACTGCTGTGCTGGAGTCCCAGGCAGTCTACTCTCCCTCGGCATTCGATGTAGTGGAAAGGGTTCTCTCCCTCGGATTGAGACCCGTGACAATTTCTTCAGATTCTGCCCCCACTCCCCCTATTTCTGGTGTGACTCCCGTCATCTTATCTCAGGGACAGCCCATGACTGAAGTGCCCCAGACGGGTTCCCTTGAGGAACATGAGACCACTTACGAGCCCTCTCCGGAAAGACCCACCGGAGAGATCCCCCGCAAGCATACATGCAAGAGGAGGCACTTGGACTCCTCCCTGGAGTCCCTCACCGAGGGCACCGATTTAGAGGAAGGAGAAGGTTCCCCCAGATCACCTCCCGTGGATGTCTCCTTTGGAGACATCATGGAACTATTGCACCAACATGGAGGTTGGTCCACCCCAAAACCTTCCTCGGATAAGTCGGTGTTACTGGAGGCCTTTGGAGTGGGCCCTTCTACTTCCTGGGTGTCCCCTCCCATGGAACCCCTAGTTGACTTAATCACTTCGTGGGCTTGGAAGGAACTGGACACCATGGAGCCTATCCCGAAATGTATAGACAAAATCTTAACCCCCCCCCCTTCTGACAGACCTGCATGGAACAAGGGTTCCTCTGTAGACACGATGGTGGTAACAGTGGCCACCAAGAAGGAACTTGCTCAAGAAAGTTCTTCGGTCCATCCCCCCGACTGAGTGTCCAGGTTGATGGACATTTAGGGAAGAGTACGTATGCATCAGCAACCTTCTCTATAAGGGTGCTGAACTACTTGGCCCATGTTATCCGACTGCAGTGCGACCTTGTCAAGGAACTCGCTGAGTCACCCCCTGGGTCCACTTCGCAGGAGGATAAGAACACATTTTCTGTGAGAATGGCCACCCTTACAGTTGTATCAAATAAGTCCATGCACCTTCTCTCTTCTGCTACCAAAGGAGCATCTAGGGCTGCTGGGTCCGGCATTGCCACGAGACGCCACACCTGGCTTAGATTGTGTCAGTTCTCGGAGCCCTTCAAGGTGTCATTTGCAAATGCCCCTTATGACCGTTCTTCCCTGTTTGGTAAGACTGTCCGTGACACATTGGTCCAGAGCAAGAAGGACGGGAAGACACTGTCTGCCATCGGGATCTGCTTCTCCAACCCTCAAAGATACTTTTCCCAGAATCAGCAAGAGCAAAAGAAGATGTGGTCCCAGTATTCCCGGGACGCTAAGGATTTGTCTTCCCCTAGAGGCAGAGGGGGTCAAGACAGATGCCACCCTAGGGGCCAAGGGGGTCCAAAGAATTTTGGGTCTCGAGAACTGTCCTCGGACAGACCCGCACAGTAACCCTGAGGGGTTGCCCGGCTGCTCTGCTCTGGAGTCAGTCAGGGGTTGCCTGTCATTGCACATGACTGCATGGGAGTCCATGTCATCAGACCGTGGGATGCTTTGAATCCTATCCAGTGGCTATAGTCCTCTTTGTGGTTCCCCCAGTACAACCCAAGCACCTCCCGAATGTACCACCTGCGCAAAGGGAGGTGGCGGCACTAGAGGTTATCGAGCTGCTACAGAAACGAGCCATCGAACCCATCCCCCAAAACCAGTTCGGATTCGGCATCTATCCAGGTTCTTTTTGGTACCAAAAAAAATGGGGGACCTCAGGCCCATCCTGGACCTGTCAACCCGGAACCTGTCTGTTGCCAAAGAAAAATTCTGGATGGTCACTTTGCAGTCCATTTTGCCTTACATGCAATGGATGGTCTAGGTATGCTCATTAGACCTCCAGGATGCTTACTACCACATAAAGATACACAGGAGCTCCAGGAGGTTCCTTCGCTTCCAGCTGGGAGCCAATCATTATCAGTTTCAAGCTCTACCCTTTGGTCTCACCACAGCTCCCAGGGTGTTCACCAAGGTTATGGCAGTAGTAGCGGCTCACCTGAGGCTCCAGGGGATTCAGATCTTCCCTTACCTGGACGATTGGCTCCTTGCTGCTTCCACCAAGCATTTACTTTGCCAAGCCAGGGACTATTTTCTACATCTAGTGGATCATCTAGGCATTACTGTCAATGTTGCCAAATCTTGCCTACATCCTATCCAACTCATAGAGTTTATTGGAGTACAGATAGACACCTTGCAGACAAAAGGCTTCCTAACCCCAGACAGAATCTGAAATGTGAGGTTGCATGTCTCGACCATTGCTCACTCGTCTCAGCCGCCAGTGGAGGCAGTGTTGCGAGCCCTCTTTTCTATGGCAGCCACGATTACACTTCTTCCATGCGCTCATTTGCATATGCATGTTCTACAGTAGACTCTATCAGTACAATGGACGTTGTTGGATCTTCCACTCCGTCACCCGATACAGTTAAGCAGAGCCTGCAGAGCATCCCTTTTGTGATGGATGCGCTGCACTCTGCAGATATTCTCGAAGGATGCCCATTTCTTGCAGCCCTAATCCCAAGCCACAGTGACCACAGACGGATCCCAGCTAGGGTGGGGGGGCATTGCTCGGGAAGGACAGTCCAAGGCACATGGTCCCCGACTGAGACCAGCTTGCATATCAATGTTCTAGAGATGAGAGTGGTCCTTTTAGCGTTGCAGGCCCTTCATGCCTCACTTCCTCTGGGAACAATTGCAATCCAATCAGACAACATGTCAGTGGTCTGGTACATCAACAAGCAGGGAGGGACCAGATCCTACCCCTTTGTCGTGAAGCCATGAGGGTTTGGGAATGGACGATTTCCACCACTTGCTTTCTACTAGCAACGCATATTCCGGGACGGTCCAACATTCTGGCAGACAGGCTCAGTCATTCTGTCCTGAGGCCTTATGAGTGGTCTCTGAATCCTTCAGTAGTGGAACAGATCTTTCTAGAGTGGGGTCAGCCTTGCTGTGATCTCTTTGCATCTCCTTCCAACGCGAAGTGCAGTGAGTTTTTCGCTCTGAACCCCCCGCTGGGGGAATCCCCCAGAGATGCTCTAATCCATGCTTGGCCTCCCGGTCTTCTGTATGCTTACCCTCCATTACCTCTTATTCTGAGATTTTTACAGAAAGCTCATAGACTGGAGAGCAAAGTCATCCTCATTGCCCCCTTTTGGCCTTGCCAAGTGTGGTTCCCTTGCCTCTGGTCTCATCATCTAGCTCCCCCTTGGATCTTGGATCCCAATCCGGATCTCATATGCTACCCATCGGAGGATCTTCACCTGAACCTGGTCAGTCTGAAGCTTACGGCTTGGCTGCTCCAGTTCCCCTAATTGCCAGGACTCCCGGTTTGTCATCTTCTGTTAAGTCTATCCTGGTGACAGCTGTTAAAGCCTCCACCAGGTAGATTTACCGTAGTAAATGGAAGCGTTTTTCCATCTGGGCTTCTCAAAGAAATTTGAATCCCTTCTCAGCTCCAATCTCGGCCATTCTTGAATTGTTAGTAAATATCTTTCAACAAGAGGCCAAGTCATCTACAGTAAAGGTACAACTTGCAGCCATATCCAATTTTCATGTTGGTGAAAATATGTCTTCTTTGGCGTCTTCTAGATTGTCCAAAGCCTTTATCAAAGGTACCTTTCTCTTGCGTCCCCCAGTTAAGGACCCTGTTCCTCCGTGGGACCTTACTTTGATGCTACAAGCCCTAGTTGCTCCTCCCTTTGAACCGGCAGCAACTGTAGACTTAAAATTTCTATCCTGGAAGACAGCTTTTCTGGTCGCTATCACTTCGGCTAGGAGAGTTTCCGAACTCCAGGCATTGTCTGTCAAGGTTCCGTACATGGTTTTTCATAAGGACAGGGTCTCTCTTCGTACTAATCCATCCTTTCTTCCCAAAGTGGCTTCTGAAGCGAACATAAATCAGACTATCAATTTACCTGTTTTCTTTCCAAATTTCAAGAATAAAGGTGAATACAAATTGCATTTACTGGATGTTCATAGACGGCTACGTTTTTACTTGCACAGAACTAAGTCTCTCTGAAAGTCTGACCAGTTATTCATGTCTTTCTCTAAATTGTTTTTGGGTAAACCCATTTCCAAGGTGACTGTTGCCAAATGGATTTTTCTCTGTATTTCTCAAGTGTACAGAGACAGGGGCTTGTCCCTTCTGGGGCAGGTTAGAGCTCATTCTACAAGGTCCATGGCTATGTCTGCGGCCTTCTGGTCCAGTGTATCCTTGGATGTTATCTGTTCTGCAGCTACATGGTCCTCATCTCATACCTTTATTTCTCACTATAAATTGGACTTGGTATAGAGGCCAGGCATCCTTTGGCTCCGCGATGCTTCGGAATATCCTTCCATGAGGGCCACCCTTTGGTATAAGTAGCTGGGGACTCTGCCCCACAGGTTGAAGACCAAATGAAGTCAACTACTTCAGATAAAGAAGTTATGTACTCACCATAATGTTCCATCTGAGTAGTTGTACTTCATTTGTCTTCAACTATCCCCCCTCCTTCCCCTGAACCTGCTGGCTTTGTAGGTACTAGAGTACCCCTTTTGGGGCTTAGTTGTGAAGTTGAATTTTGATATTTGTTGGATCGGGTTCTTATTTTTTAGAGGCAGCAAACTCGATCTGAGGGAAGGAAGGTGGTAGTGGTGTATTATGGGTAGGGGGAGGAGCTTGGAGTTCGGAGCAGATGCTTGTGAACTTGCGTGCTCGGATCCATACCAGATCCATAACTCACAGGTTGAAGACAAATGAAGTACAACTACTCAGATGGAACGTTATGGTGAGTACATAACTTTTTTTTTTTTTTACTTTTTATGCTAAAGTACTTTAACTACTTTCTTCAAAGGCTTTCCTCCCTGCTGCTTTATGTAGGCAATATATACTGGGATATGACTGACTGTCTTTCTTTGTACAACTTCTTTTATAGTTTTTGCATTGTTTTATCATATGTTTTGCCCCTTTTGTTAGTCATTCATCCATTGTCTAATGACCACTATTAGGTTTTTTGGAAAATGCACTCTGTCTTTGCAAACAATAGTCATTAGCCATGGATCCAGTCTTAAGTGAGATGTCAGGCCATCACAGAATGTGCGTGCACACACACACACACACACACACACACACACACACACACACACACACACACACATACCATCCACTAATAGGGGTAGTTTGGAGGCTTTATATTTTTATATCTTGCTATTTCTTAAGGTGATGGGAGAAAACTGGAATCTCTGGCAGAAATTCATGCAGACTGTACACAGCAGACCCGCCACAGCCAGGAAATGAACCAGAGAACTAATAACTATGATGCAGCTATCCCATCTGCTGTACTACTGTTATGCAATGAGCATTTTCTTTCCACTGTTATATTTACAGCCTGCTGTAATGAGACTTGGAAAAATGCAATACCATTGAGATTGCAACTGGCTATAAAAATCAGACCTCTCAAATGTCCTTATTTTGAAGAAATATTCATATTTTCAGGCTTGATTTACCAATATACATGATGTTCCTGTTTTCGTAGATATGTCCCTGTTTTCAGGTTTGATTTACCACTTCATAAAATTTTCTGAATACCCCCTCATCATGCATGATGTTTAAAGCAGTTTAGTACACATAAAGCCACATTACATGATAAATATTCTAGTACAAAGGTGTAGATGGCTTAACCAATGCCCTGGGCTGGGCCCTGAACTAGCACCCCTTCCTCTTGCTCAGATAGAAGAGCAGGAAAAAAACAAAAACAGGGCAGCTTCGATAGACTGCTCATGGCAGTCTGGATGACACACCCCTTCCCAGACACACACACCCTCCCTGCCACAACAGACCCAAAATAAAAAGGCAACACCAATAGACTGCTCATGGCAGTCTGAAGCACATGCTGCCTCCAAGATGCATGCCATCTCCCTGCCACAGCTGTTCACTGGAAGACCAAAAATTTAAAAAAGCAGATAAAAAAGACTGTTTAAGGCAGTCTGAAGCACACACACCGTACCCGCCACAGCTGTTCATCGTGAAGTGAAAAAATAAATACGTTTGCAAGTTAATTTCTCTACCAGCATTACAGCATTCAGAAATGCATGTACAGAAAGAAAAATGCTGAAACTGCAGTTCAGGATTGCACCCAGTAACAGTTGCACCAGGGCACATGCCCTGTTAACCTTACCCTTGCTATGTTAGTGTTCTTGTGGCAACATTAATTTAAAGAAAGAGGACACAAATCTTTCATTTCCCTTTTTCAAAAGCAAAAATGAATTACCTTGTGTGGTAGAAGTTTGCCGTACAGTTCATTAAAGACTACAGGGGGAATTCAGTAAAGCCTACATGGAGTGATTTTCTATGTAGGCATAGTGGCACAGAGCTTACATGGATGTAAGCAGCCGTGCAATCCCGTAAACAGAGCAGATGGGTGTACACAAGCATGTGGGCACGGAAGTGTCCGTAGCATGCAAATCACCTCAGAAGTAGGCGAACTGCATGCAAATGAGGATACTCGAACGATCCAGCAAGCAGATAGGCATTCTTGTAGACCCCCGTGTTGGTGTCTGAAGTGTACACAGAAAATGAGCTGGGGTTACTAAATAGCAAAAATGGGCTACTGTGTCTGCAGATAAAAATCGTGTAGCCCCAGAACCATGTTGGTGTCCACAGAAGAGCTAGCTGACATCAAAAGAGGGTGTGTCACAATATGTTTATGCAGATTGGAGCTCAGTGGCGCCTGTTTGCGTGGTGTGTCACTCAGTTAAGCAGGGTGTGTGTGTGTCCAGTGCTGCTAAGCTTTGTTTAGCTGCAAAGCATGTGTTTTAGCTGATTTAAGCTATGTTGAGTGTGCCCGTGCATGGGGGGTGTCCAGACCACTAAGCATTGTTGCGTAGTGCTTAGCAGGGAAGGCATTTAAAAAAAAAAAAAAAAAAAAAAAAAGGAAATAGCCTGGGAAAGCCAATCATGTACAAATTACTGATAACCCCTGTTCCACTTACACTGGGCCATTCATACCCCGCAATGATGTACCTGGTAGGTGGAATGCATCATAGCCAATCACACAGGCTGTATCTGCAGTAGAGCACTGTAAAGTATGCATACACCCTACAATCTGATTTTCCCCCATACTCTGCACCATTGGAGTATAGACTTTGGAATTTTAACTGACAGAATGCTAGGGACAGATGCTGCTCTGCTACATCTGTATGTGCTAGAGGCTGAGGTCAGTGCTGATGCTGCTGCTGACAGTAGGCCTAGACTGAGAAGGAAAACAGTGTTCAGGCCCAGGGTAGCCTTCCAGGAGCTACATGAGCTGGAGATTGTAGAGCGCTACAGGGTGGACAGGGACATACTACAAGAACTCAGAGCTCTGCTGCCCTTAACTCAGACCCAGAGCCAACAGAGTGGAACCCATTCCAGTGAAACAAAGGTATGTATAGTACTTAAATTACTAGCTACAGGTACTTTTCAAAGACCAAATGGGGACATGATGGGGGTCTCACAGGCATCTGCATCCAAGGTACTACACCAGTTCCTGGCTGCCATGCAAACACATGCCAGTGAGCACATTTATTTACCCCACACCTCCAAGGAAAGGGCCAGCAGTATGCATCTCTTCTAACTTGTAGCACACTACCCTGAATTACTGGGTGCCATAGACTTCACTCCTGTACACATCAAAGCACTGCCCGGTGAGGAGGGTAGAGTCTATGTCAACCTCAAGGGGTATCACCCCATCAACTGCCAGGTCATGAGCAATGCCCAGGGCATTATCATGAATGTGTATGCTGGTAGCCCTGGCAGTTATCACAACTCCCATATCTGGCATGCATCACAGCTGTACCAGATGTTTGCCGAGGGGACATCCCATACGGCCATCTACTGGGAGATGCTGGCTATGCACTGGAACCGTGGATGATGACACCCATCAGAAATGTACACACACCTACCAAAGAATGCCATAATAAGGCACATGCACAAACTAGGAACATCATAGAGCATGTGTTTGAGCTGCTCAAGTCACGGCTCTGGTGCATTGATATATCTGGTGGAGCCCTGCAGTACTCTCCAGCTACATGTGTACGCATGTTCACAGTATTCCATGCTACACAATATGATGCCGTGGTAACAGCTGCAGCAGGATTATCACAGGGAAGGGACACACAGGCCCCCACCAGTGCTAGGTTCCCCACAGCCACACCCACAGGGGGGGCTCGGAGGAGGAACCCCCTGAAGCTGTCCCTGTAGGCAGATGTAGGTGTGCCCAGTATGCCCTGGCCTTGACAAAGAGGCAACATATGGTATAAATTCATTTGTGCGAAGGCACATTTCCGAATGGCCGTATATGCTAACCATGTTGCCAAATTCCATTACACAGACGTCCCTAAATGTTGTAAGAATATCAAACCTCGACATTCCTGATCACTCCACTGCCGAAATGAGTGCTACCATGTGTCAAAAAGGGGGCGAGGTTTTGTCATGCGGCACTTTGGTTTTCGAATTTAGCGGTTCTCAGTTCACAGAAGCAGCGTCGCAGATGTAGCTGCCGAAATTTTGATGGTAAACCGCAACATATAGCACATGCACTGACAACCTAAGGTCTGACACCTTACTCCAACTCACACACATAGTAAAAAGGATGCAAGCCACACAACACAACCTGTACCATACCATGTATTGGCTGGGTACTGAATGCATCAGACAGAGTCAGCCCTGAAGCACTGTTAACTCAGCTGCTGCATTCACAAGGTAAGTTACTCTGCTTTACAACAAATGTATGGGGTACTAGACTATGGTAGCATATGTATGGGCATGCTGTATCTACTGGGCTACTTGCAGAGAACTAACAGCTATGTGGGACAACAGGTAGTCTGTCCAGTACTGGCCACCCAATAATATGCATTAGGCAACAAGGCAGCAAAACTCACTGCAGTATGCGAGGGAAATGCCAAACAGTGGGGTCATAGGACAGACCCACAACTGTCAATGCTAGAGTTCCCTGCCCCCAACACAGCTGTGTTCCCATACCACTGCAGTAACAGTATGTTTGCAAGGATATAGCAGTAGATCACACAATCCCAGGGCTGTCCCTAACATCCTGGCTACATGTTCTATTTCCGCAATATGCAGCAGTCAAAGTGTATGTCTGCCTGCTGTTGACAGTGTCAGGAATTAAACCTCACTTTCTGGTGGCTGGTGTGGCTCACTGGGCTAAGTACATTAGCATGGTTGATGATGTTCATGGTTCAAAGCTGGCTGCACCTACAAGTTTTGCATGTGAGGTACTCCTGTTGTAAGAGTCCCACAGACCGCCAGTATGTCACAATCTGTTACTGCAAGAAAGCAAAGTCAGAGACAATGGAGGGACAGGGGGCCACACCTACAGACTTTATACATGCTCTGAGTAATGTAGAAGGTGGCTAGTATAACAGCAGGTTGTAACAAGTCAGAGTAGCAGCAGGATGTAATGGCCATCACGTAACTGTGTCAGTGCTTAATTCAATGGGCATTACTTAGTAGTATATTACCAGAAAAACACAACTGCCTGAGGAGCAAAACGGACATATGGGCAGAACCCTGGACATACTGCAGAACATATACAGGCAGAGGTGTGAAGACTGTAACCCTGTGTGGGGTCTTACATCATGTACCCCAGTCGCAGCATACCTACAACCACTTAGAGCAGGAAATATGAACAAAGCCATGAACAGGAGTGGGACAAAGGCCCAAATATAAGGTGAAGGATTAACTAGTGGCCAGACAAATGTAGAAAGTGCAGAGAATAA